>NC_142093.1:49275709-49447376 GCF_054644295.1 Miniopterus natalensis
AGCATTACCAATAGTACAATGTGACAGCATGTGCCTCCTATAATGATGTAATACAAAATATCCTGTATCATGCAGGTTGAATTCTTACCAAAATGTAAACATGAGGGGGGAAAAATCAGACAAATCCAGGATGTGGAAAATCCTACAAAGTATTAATGCCATCAAAAAAGGTCAATAGCATAGAAAAGAATTTTCTGTATTAAAACATCCTACATTAAGAGACCAAAGACATGTAACAGTCCAAAGGAATGCATGAACCTTGATTGAATCCTGGGTCCAGGAAAAGAAAAAGCTCCCCAATGGGCAAATGGTATTTCTATGTTGTTTTCATTAACGTTTCTCCAATTCTTCTATGACTTCACATTTTCACATCTAGCGATTGGTATCCAGTCACAAGATACAAAGACCAAACACTCTGGTGACTATTCTTAGGGACAACACACAAACAGCTCTTATTCCCACCACCATGGCCTGCCTGATTTTCGTGACAGCCACCACTCACCTACCCTGTTCAGAATTCTCTCCAGCTCGTACACTGCTTGAAGGGCTCCGACTTCCAGAACTCTCAGCTGGCAGACTAGGAGGTGGACCACAGCCCGGGGGCAAGTCAGCATGTGGCAGTTTAAACAGGAGCCCCGGAGCAACAGGTAGAGTTTCTGAAGGGAAGGAATAAAAAGCAGCAGGATATTAGAAAGAGATGTAGCAGTCAGGGTGATTTTCAAGGCACTTCAATTTTTGTTTTTATGGGGTCAGTTTATTCCCATAAGAATTCCACTTCCTCTGTATACCTAAAAAGGCCTTCGTGACCCTAAGAACCAGATAACTAACTATTCTACCATATTTTCTCTATGATTTCATTTTAATCCTTTAAAATTTGAAATTTACTTTGGGTCTGAGGTAGGGAACTACCTTTATTTTAACTAAGTACTGAATACTAAACTTAGTCAGATATTTTGTATTTAACAAAGACAATTCTCTTTACTTGATAAGATTAACAAACAAAAATCATGCCCATGTATGCCATCTGTACAGCTTAAAACAAATCTTGGGGCTAGGTTAACTAATATGAAGCGCTGAAAACACACAAGTAGGACTTTAGACAGGAGCTTCATCCTTAGTGTCCTCTGGGGGTTTGCTCTTTCTGACACCAAGCAAGAGCCTCCAGGGAGACTTGGGGAACTCCAAAGGTCCCTCTATTGCCAGAGTGACTCTGCCAGGATTTCTGAAGGGTGTCAAGCTCCTGAAACAAAGGGTGCAGGGGGACGGATGAATGCTCTCTTCCACTCCTGTGAACAGAACCAAGCTGCAGCTCTTCTCGATTAGAATCAGATTCATTTAGTTAGGGCTAGAGGCCAAGTTGAATGTATGGGATTTGGCTCCTCAAGGTTTAAAATCTCAAGGCTTAAAGAGCACTTTAACTCAAAGTGTCCAGCGCTAACCTCCTCAGGCCCCTCCTGTGGGGAAAAGGGTGGCCTCACAAATCCCACCAGCAGCCCTGAGACCCATGCATCCAGGGTGGCCTGGGGCAGAACGTACGTCGAAGAGGAGAGGATTGTACACCGTGAGCGGCAGTTCAATGTGGCCCAGGTGGCCAGAGCAGTTGTTGAAGTCCTGCACGCAGGTGGAGCACACCTCTTTGGAATCTGCAGGGCCTAGAGCTAAATCGTACAGGCCATTGACCGCTGGGTTCCCCAGGCTGTCCAGGTACCGAGGGTTTGTAATGGATTTAACACTTAGTTTCCTAAGGAGATAAAAAAGACCAAGGGAAAACAGGTTATTTGACTTTTTGGACATGTCCTCTTCGCAGTCAAGTGATGATTTAATGTGCTTCCTCAGACACTCTGGCAGCTCCAGAGGGCAGAATCTGTGTGCTGTGCTCACTACAGCGGCTCAGCACTACTTTTAACAAAATTACATTCATGCGAAGTTTGCTTTTTAACATTTTTTTTTTCTGATTTAAAAAATAAAGACACGGACAAAGAAATCATCCAAGTCTCACAACCTAGAGAACATCTGTAGACATTCTTTTATAGATACATTTAAAAAACATAACACGTTAACTGGGATCATTTGGTATTTCTGGCATTGCATATGTCCCTTTTCGTTTAGCCTTAAATGAGTGTTTCTACATCACTAAAAATTCTTTGGAAACATAACTCCATGTTGTGTGTGTGGTCTCTTACCACAAGCCTGAACTCACTACTTAGCTTTTTCTTTTCACCTAAAAATTCATCACATGCAATAGCTTCATTATGACGATCAGAAAATAACATATATAAAACACAGCGCTTGGAACAAAGTTCCTCTTTTGTTGGGGAAAAGGAGAGTCACCTACCATCACTAACGCCTAGCACACTGCCTGACAAAAACTGTGGATTAATTAACTCATGGGTAAGGAAGAAGTACTTGTCACAGAAAGAGAAGAACCTTAAGGCAGTAAGGTCCTGGGAATAAAGGGCGTCCTAGAAATTCTCCTTGTAGCCTGAAATAAGTCGTGAAGGATAATCATTTTATAAACAAGAGACTAATTCTGCGCTTAAACTGCTTCAGAGACATTACGGTAACTTCAAAAACGCTGGTTAATTAACGCGGCGACTGGCGAACGCTAACGCTGCAATCTGGCAATACCCTCCTCTCCAGCACAGACTCTTTCGCAGCCCCACCGGGTTCTAGGCGGTGCACGCCAGCCCAAGACGCTCCCGGAACTACAGGTCCCGGCAGGCCACGCGCCCGACAACCAAGGACTCGGAGGACAAACTGGGCGCAAGACCTTTCGGGAATAGTAGTTTATAAAGGCGACCACCTCAAGAGACAAGCTCCGCACGCTTCCCACCAACTACTTACTTGAGCTCTTCGGCCGAATACATCTCGAAGGAGATGCCCTGAAGCCGCCGCCAGGGCATGTTCTTTGAGCCCAACATCCTCCAGGTCCGTTTTGACTTCTGACGCCCAGAGAGAAGTTTCAATCACCAGCAGTAAATTTCTAACACCGCCACAAGCCCGCAGCCCGCCATGTGATTTAAACTGCGCGTGCGCAGGAGAAACGCTCGCTGGGATGAGATTTACATGGACGAGATCATGTATGCTCTGGGGGTGGGGAAAGCAATGTAATTTACTCAAAACTAGTCCTCTTACTTTGAAAACAATCGAAGATATATGGCATTAAAGTGGTCCTTTTAGAAAACCTCTTCGATGTAATTGAGGCGCATTGAGCACTTAATTTCCGAACAAAGTCTTTCAAACCATAGGCTAGTCACCTATTTCACGATTGCTTTCGTCTCGTCCGTCTCAGCCAATAGCCGAGCTATTCCGGTCCACCTTCCCCGCCATCCTTTGGTGCTGCAGAGAGCGGAAGGCGTGCTTTCCCAACATGCAATGCGAAGAAGCTAAAGATGGCGGCGGCCTCGGCTCGCTGGCTGAGGGTCCGCTGCAGGCTTTGCCTGCCGCTGACAGGTCGGCGGGCAGGTCCATGTGAACCGGCCCCTAATTTCAGGTAAGAGAGGCTTGAGGAACCCACGAGGAAGACCCAGGTATCAACCTAGTCCTGTGTATCCCCTTTTTCCCGAGAGCTATGGAGCGGGGCACGATGCAGTGGAAAGCGCATGCGCCCTCTCGTAGCCGCGCGCTTCGGCGAAAAAGAGATGAGAACGCATTTATTAGGAAAATATTTGTTGGTCGGCCAACCTACCCAGGAGATACAACTGTAGACCAGACTAGGATCCTTCTCTCGTGGAGCCAGCATTCTAGTTAGTTCGGCTGTTAGCCACTCCATCCCAAATTTTTTTTAAAAACATCGTTTGCTCTCGTTTTCATTCAACCAGTAGGAAGGGGGAGAACTCTGAAGATTTTTCCAAACTAAAGGTTAGTTTATGAGAGCCACCCTTTTCTGTGTCTTTCACACTCCGAACTGTAGTGTACTTCAGGACATGTCAGAATTTTCTCCTTGTCAAAGACAAGAGTGATCAGTGTGTCCTCATGTCAGTAAGAAAAGGCATGATTTGAAGGAGTTGATCCCAGGCAGAGAGGTATTGTTTTAAAAAGATGTCTGAACCCTGGCCGGTGGGTTCAGTGGTTAGAGTCTAAGCCTGCTCCCGGTCAAGGGCATGTACTTGGGTTGGTGGTTCAATCCCCGGCCATGTGCAGGATGTGTCTCACTTGGACGTTTCTCTCTCAATGGAAAAAATACCCTCGGGGTAGGATTAACAGCAACAACAACCAAAGATGTCTGAGACCAGATACCAGTAGAGGAAGTAATTTTTTAATCACATCTTGACAATTTTCTGAATGGTACCAATGCCATTTAGGAAGGCAGTACACGAGATAATAGTGCACATTATCTGTGTGGTATACTGACTGTTTTTTAGTGTGATCAGAAAATTTTAAAGCCTAGTCATGGGTTAAGGATTCTACATTTTGGATAAAAAAATATCAGCAGTTCCAAGTTTAAATTAGGACATACATATTTGGTACTTTCCTAATTGTTGAAGTGGATTGAAATTATGAAAATAACTTCATAATTTGCCATGATTGCTTTAAGTGAATAGACGTTCATTATTATTAGGGCATTATCCATATACTTAGGGCATTATTCAAACAAGTTAATTAGCTCATTAACTTGTCCCTCTTAATTTTAGTGTTTTAGATTTCCAAAGGTGAAAGTCCCGTATATTTCAAATCAGCTATTCATTTGTTCAGGCACTATTCAAATTTTCCTTTTTTCCCTGATTTTATTTAATGAGGTTACCTGATTTAAAACATTTGACCATATTGTGTCCGTATTATATATCTATTTTGTAATGGTTTTGAACTTGGTGTTGAGGCCATGTCTTCTCAGTGTACATTGGCATGAGTTATCCCATCATTGTGATCCATGATATTTGGAAAATTTGGGCTCAAAATGCATATAGGTGGAGGTGAGGTGAGAACTCCATTAATGAGTATTAACTTAAGGGCTTTTATTTTTTGCAGATTTTATTCTGGAAGTGCAGCCCTCCCAAAGGTTGAAGGAGCTGATGTAACAGGTATATAGAAATACATTGAAATAATTCCATTTTTATTTTAATACATTGTATTTCTTTGTAGTCCTAGTACTGGGAAATTGATTGACTTTGCTTTTTTTTTTTTCACATTAAGGTATTGAAGAAGTGGTCATTCCAAAAAGAAAAACTTGGTGAGTATTTAGTCAGTGCTTACTCAAGTGGTTGAGTGCTTATTATGAGCAAAACATTGTTAGGTAAGGATTCAGTGACATGAAGAGCAATGGAGAGCATTCTTGGGGAGGGAACAATTGAGGGAGGAAAAATTAGGGAGTTTAAAATAACATAAAACAGGAAGGTGGAAAGTAGTGAGAGAATGAGGAATGAGATTTACTTAAAAATTAAAATACTTTCTGAACTGAGTTTGGGTTAATATTTACATAACAGTGATTAATCATGAGAATGATTTTTTTCTTTAGAATTTTTGTTTTTTAAGGAAATTCTCATGGCTGGGAGAGCAGACAAAAATACTATATGGTCTTTAGTAAGGTAAAATAAAGTAAATGATGTGGACTGCAAAATTTAGCTTTTTAACTCACTGGATAGATCCTGGAACAAATTGCCTTATTTATTCAATATTTGTTGACTAAGAACTAAAACGTCACAAAAATTCATATAGTGATGGTATTGAATGTGTTTAAAGGCGCCCTCAAAAAGCCAGATCTTTCCTGAATATGACCTGAAGACTAAAGTTAATTTTTTTTAAAAAAAAGCTTTCTTAAATTGTAAAAGTATTAGTGGTTATTGCCAAAAGATGGCTGGGATAAATAGAACATGCAAGAAGGAAACAAGTTTACTAGCAATCCCACTAGGCAGGTAAGTTCTTTTAATCTCTGTGTCACAGTAAAATGTGGGTAATGATAGTAGTACCTTCCTCAAATGATTAAATAAGCATTTAACTAGTGCCTGCCTCACTGTCAGAGTTCAGCTAATGATAGCTATTATTTTAGAGTTCTGGGATATGATGTTTTTGATACAGATTATATGTGTACATTTAGTTTAGTAGAATTGATTTCTTAGGTGTACTGTTCTATACTCTGCTTTTAATTTTTTTAAATTTATCTTTATTGTTTAAAATAATTACAGATGTCCCCCTTTTTCCCCATTGACCCCTTCCACCCTCACCCACTCCACACCCCAGGCCTTTACCACATTATTGTCTGTGTCCATGGGTTATGCATATATGCATATAAATTCTTTGGTTAATCTGTCCCCCCACCACCACCTTCCCTTTGAGATTCATCAGTCTGTTCCATGCTTCTATGTCACTGAAGTTATTTTGTTCATCAGTTTATTATGTTGTTTAGATTCCACATATAAGTGAGATCATGTGATGTTTGTCTTTCTCTGCCTGGTTTATTTCACTTAGCATAATCTTCTCCAGGTCCATCTATACTGTCCCAAAGGGCATGAGATCCTTCTTCTTTACAGCTGCATAGTATTCCATGGTGTAAATGTCCCACAGCTTTTTATCCACTCATCTACTGATGGGCACTTGGGCTGTTTCCAGATCCTAGCTATTGTAAACTGCACTGCTACGAACATAGGGGTGCATATATTCTTTCTGATTAGTGTTTCAGGATTCTTAGTATATATTCCTAGAAGTGGGATCACTGGGTCAAAAGGCAGTTTTATCTTTAGTTTTTTGAGTAACCTCTATACTGTTTTCAATAGTGGCTGCACCAGTCTGCATTCCCACTAGCAGTGTACCAGGGTTCCCCTTTCTCCACACCCTCACCAGCACTTGTCATTTGTTGATTTGTTGATGGCAGCCATTCTCACGGGTGAAGTAGTACTACATTCTCATTGTAGTTTTAATTTGCAACTCTCTGATGATTAGCGACATTGAGCATTTTTTTCATATGTCTCTTGGCCATCTTTATGTCCTCTTTAGAAGTGTCCTGCACACCCCCCACTGGGGATTGAGCCCACAACCCGGGCATGTGCCCTGATCAGGAATCATAGCTCGATCTCCTGAATCATAGGTCGATGCTCAACCACTGAGCCACAACAGCTGGGCTGCTTTTAATTTTAATTACTACATAGCATTTTTTTATATTCAGGTTCATTTCTGTCTTCCATGGCATGACAATCAGAACCAAGATGATAGTACGAAAAAAACATATCCATGAATGAGTCATTCTCCCAGTAGCATTCAAATTCAAAGCATTTTATCAGCCTCTATTCCAAGGAAGCTACAGTAGGGAATACAAAACAGACCTTTTGGAGAGTGTACTCAGATGGCTTATGATCTAGTCCAGTCCCGTGCATATTTATACTTTGTACCTTATACTCATATTACATTTGTACACAACTTATATACATGATGAGAGGCAACACAGGATATGATATAAATCAAGAGGGTTTGTTGTGTTCAATAACCAAGGTGAGTTTTCTTGAAAAGTGTAGAAATTTACCTGTACCTTAAAATGGATAAGATTATTTTATTAGAATCAGAATCACCTGGGAATTTTATTTAAAATGCATATTCTTGGGGGTAATTTTCATGAACCCTAAAGTATGAGACCCACAGATACAGGAAACATGATCATGACAGGTGATGGGAGGAGGCCAAGCAGGCAGGCCTGTGAAGAATGCTCTGTTAGAATAGGGGAAGTAAGGTAGTTGATATAGAGCATTGGTCAGCAAACTAAGCACTTTTTTTTTTTTTTTTTTTACAGCTCATAAGCCAAGAATGGTTTTTATATTTTTTTATAGTTAAAAAGTCAAAAGAGGGCTATTTTATAGCCCTGGCCGGCATGGCTCAGTGGTAGAGCACTGGCCTGTGCATTGAAGGTCACGGGTTCCATTCCTGCTCAAGGGCACATACCTGGATTTCAGGTTTGTTCCCCAACCTGAGGGAGACAACCAACTGATGTCTGTCTGTCTGTCTCTCTCTCTTTCTCCCCACCTCTCTCTCCCCCCCTCCCCCTTTCCCTCTCCCTCCTTTCCTCCCTCCCTCCTCCCACTCCCTTCCACTCTCTCTAAAAATCAATGGAAAAAATATTCTCAGGTGAGGATTAACAAAACACACACACACACAGAATACTATTTTATTACATGTGAAAGTTATATAGAATTCAAATTTCAGTGTCAATTAAAATTTTTTGGAGCACAGGCTCACTCATTTGTTAATATATTATTTGTGGCTCCTTTTATGCTACACTGACAGAACTGAACAGTTGAACAGAGTCCCCGTATCCTATAAAGCCTAAAGTATTTACTATCTGTTCCTTTGCAAAAATGATTGATAGACGTTCTCTGATAGAGAGCCTCTGAATTCTAGTCACAGAAATTGATGCTTTTAGACTTGGAAGAAGCCATAAGGACTACAAGTTTCTGTTGCCTTATTTTAGAGATGAAGTGTGATTTGAGGCTGTGATTTCCCAGGTCACTCAGGTGCCATAGAAGACCTTAAATTTTAGACAGTCAATTGTGAGTTTTCATAATGTAACGTGGTAAAGACAGTGCTCTGAACAGGTTAATCTGAATTATATAGTTATTTTAGGGCAAGCAGGGAGCCCAGTTTTGATCCATGCATAGGTAACTGGGCTCATTAAAGAAAACGGATGTGGAGGGTGCTTCAATTTGTTGATAGGGCAGTCAGTTGGAGCAATACTGTGGAAGGAAGTTTGGCAGAATCGCAATTTAAAATGTCCATACCTTACTGGTTAGACATTCTAGAGGAACACTTGAATATATACCCAGAGACATGGATGAGAAAGTTCTTTACAACTTGGAATAACAATAAGTTGAGCCAGCCTAAGTGCCCATCGGTAACTAAGTAGATAATAAAAATGATTATTAACAATGTGAAATTTAAAGGAATTAATTAGATTTCTATATAGTAACATGAATAATACAGTCAAACTTAGAAAACACATATACAGAGGACAGTATATGTTTTTTATGGTGATATGTGTATGTAAAAGTATTGTAAAAAGTTCTAGAAATACGAACACCAAACTCAGAGTGGAGTAGGAAAGTGTTATAAGATTATACCATACACTTTAGCATACCTCTAATGTTCTGACTTATTTTTTAAGGATAATGTATTCATTGAAATTGTTTTTTAAAGTAAGCCTTTAAAATAGAGAACTAGTGAGAAGTCTGAATGTCATCATTTTTTCACTGGATGTATTTAGTATGTTATGAACATGTACTGAGTTGATAAGACTGAAACGTGCAGCCTGGCCAGTGTGGGCACCAACCCCATGCACCAAGAGGTCGCCCGTTCAATTCCTGGTTGTCGCACATGTCCAGGTTTTCGGCTCCATCCCCAGTGAGGGGCATCCAATCAATGTTTCTCTCTCATCAATGTTTCTATCTCTCTTTTCCTCTCCCTTCCACTCTCTGAAATCAATGAAAAATATATATATTTTTAAAAGAATTATTAAAGGAAAAAAAGACTGAAATGTGCAAAATTTTGTTAGGGAATGAAATTACATAGATGTGACTTTTAAAAATGAATAGAAAACCCAGTGGATGTGATATACATCAAGAAATTACTCAGCCTTGATGTAATATTAAATTTCTTGTATTTTTGTCTTTTTCAGATTACTTCTATTCTATGTGTTAAAGTTTGTTTAGAAAAATATATTTGGTTCATTAAATTTACTCTTTATTTCCTTTTTGAAAATGAAACACAGAAAATCTAACAGGAGTCAAAATGTTTGAAACCAAATTTCCTTGTCATTCTGATGAAACCCTTTTCCAGTGGTTGAGTAAAGGTCTTTACCATAGGCACAATGGACAGGTGCCCTGAAATTCTTATAAAGGTTCCATAGTTGAGACGTACATTCTAAACCAGGAGAGTGCATCAGAATGATCTGGGAATTCAGTAATAATGCATGTGACAGTTCTCCATGGATCTTGGAGGTCCTGATTCATTAGGTCTAGAGTACAGCATGTGATATATTCTCATATAAGCTGATTTAAGAGCCACCAACTTACATAATGAAGGCAAGAGCAGTCCAGAAAGCTACAGTAAAAGTGCATAGGAAAATGGATAGGAGGAGATAAGATTCAGGATAGATGCAGATTTATGAGATTACGGTGGAAATCCTTAGCCCTGGGTGATGGTTTTAGGATGGTAGATACAGAGGGTAGGCAAAGCATAATACTAACCACCTTTAGGCAAAAGAACTAGACAGCTTTCTCTTGTTAATTCTAGTGATCTTTAGATGTAAGAACTGGCTTTAGTTGAGACCTGAACTTGGTTATTGGCCAGCTCATTCTGAGAGTAGAATCACTGTTCATTTTGTGAGTGTGAAAACCCTGGTAAGGGTTAACTTGTGATTCTCATTCTTAGGGATAAAGTGGCCGTTCTGCAGGCACTTGCATCCACAGTAAACAGGGTAAGTAGGAATTTCAGGTTTCTGTATCTAACTGCTAACAACACATTTAATGTTCATACCTCTTTGTTGTTTACGATTAAACTGTTGTGGATCTGGAACGTTTACTTAGAAATTATCTTATCCAGTCTCTTTATGTGACAAATGAGGAATCTAAACCTTTTCAATTTTCTGATTAAGGGCTGGTTAGGATGTTAAAATCTTGACTTAGTTCCATGTCTTTTGTCTCCAAATTTAGTGTTTTTATGCTATACCAGTGATCTTTAAACTAATCCTCTGAAGAGCTTGTTGAAGTGCATGCACCTGGGGGATGGTTTGGGTGTGATGCTGTAGTGCAAGTGATCTGTAGACCAACTGAACAGCAGTGTACCTGCCATGCTGGAGAAAAGTAAAGTGATTAAGAATGTGGGTCCTGAAGCCAGAGCAACTAGTTTGTCATCTTATCACAGTTACTTTATATCTTGATGCTTCTGTTCCCTTATCTATAAATGAGGATACATTATAGCACCAAACCTCAAGGTTTTGGTGGGAAATAAGTTAGTACATGTGAAGGGTTTAGGACAGCGCCTGACACAACGGAAATGCTCAGTAAATGCTAGCTAGCTATTTTTTTCTTACTGCAACTATCTTAGTGGCTTATCTGCCGACAATTCAGGAATAGAGCTGGTAGTCTGATAGAGAAACTGAAACCTTGGTAAATGTCTCACAAATGGGAACTTTCTGATTAATTGTATTTTTCATTAGCTACTAACTGTACTTTTCATTTCAACTGTGGGGAATGTCTAAACTAATTAAGTCCTTTCTTTTGCCACAGTATCTGTGTGGATACTGACCCTCATTAAGGCCATTATCACAGATTTCCAGAATTGTTCTTCTGTTGTTGATGTTAAACCTCACGGGGTGTTGGGCCATATGTGCACTGATAGACCCTAGCAGTTTCTGAGGAAGGGTTTTAAAGGCTTCAGCTCTGCACTAGCAAGACATTGAGATTTTCAACCACTCACTTATCCATAAGTAGGCACCTGAAATGTAAGCTACAGAAATGGGCCTCTGAGAGTACTCTTGGTTTTTCAGTGAGAATGGTCCAGAAGTTGTAGAATTGTATGTACAGTTGTCTAATTTGGGATCCTTAAAATTCAAGGGATAGTCATTTATTCCTTCAGTAACCCCTGGCAGTGCTCACCAGGCGCTGTGGTTGTGGAATTAAGGCACAGTCCTTGCATGGTTCCTAAAGACAAGCTGAGGGAGCACTGAGCAGAGTGTACATGACCAAGATTGGGAAGGATTTCCAGAAGAGCCGATAGTTGGGTTGATGCTTGGAAGGTGAGAAGCAAGGATACAGTCGTGGGAAAGAGCATTTCTGGCTGAGGCAGCACCATGAGCACAGGCCCAGAGGCATAGAATGAGTTTGTATGTTGGGAATCAGAGATTCGTAGGATAGAAAAAGGAGAGATGAGACAAAATCATGAATGCGATTCTAGTGACCTGATTTTTACCCAATTCCGTTGAGGGATTTTAAGTAGCGGTGAGCCATCAGACAAATTTTAGGAAAGATAGCAAGATAGTGTGATAAAGATCTTAAAATTAACATGTCCAAACCAAACCCCTTGCCCTCCAAACCACTTTACATGTTTCTTTGCCATCTTAGTTTTTTTTGTTTTGTTTGTTTTTTTTAAATACTATGTTTTTATTGATTTTAGAGAGAGGGGAAGGGAGAGGGAGAGAGAAAAACATCAATATGAAGGAGAAACATTGATCAGTTGCCTCCCGCACATGCCCCAACCAGGGATGGAATCTGCAACCTGGGTATGTGCCCTGACCGGGACTTGAACAGTGACCTTTTGGTGTGTGGGACGATACTCAACCAACTGAGCCACACCAGCCAGGGCTTTTTGCCATCTTGGTAATGACAGCTGCATCCTTACAGTTGCTCAAGCCAAAGTCCTGGGAGACATCTTTGACTCCTCTGTCTCTCAGGCTGCACATTAGTAAATCCTTTGTTTCTTCCTTCAAAATGTGAGTGAAGTCACCCCTCCCCAAGATCACTCCGAGGTTCAATGATTTGGTAGGAGGACTTACACAAACTAGTATATAATCGTACAGCCTTGTGTTTTACTATAGTGAAAGGACACAAAGCAAAATTAGCAAAAGGAAAGGCACTTGGGTAAAGCCCAGAGGAAACCAGGTGTAAGCTTCCAAGGGTCTTTTCTCTGCAGAGTCCACACAGGATTTACTTGATTCCCGCAGCAGAGTTGTGATGACACGTGTGGACTGTCTGCCAGGAAAGCTCATTGGGACTCAGTGCCCAGAGGTTTTTGGAGGTTGGTCATTTAGGCACCTCTGCCTGGCACATGCCAAATTCCAGACTCCCAGGAGAGCATAAGTTCAGCACAAACTACACTGTACAAACAGTTCAGGCACAGTGACCCAGTCTTACCAGTCCTGGAATTGGTGGGGACTCTTCCGAAATCCAAGTTCCCAGCTCCCAGCTGAGGACCAGCCTTGCAAGCAGACCTTTCTAAGAAGAGCAGTCTCGGGCCTTATCATTCTTTGCTTTACAATACCCAGAGTCTGAGCACTTGTCACTGCCATGATCACCTTCATTATCTAAGCCACCATCATTTCTTAATATCCTGGGTTGATTAATACAGCCTCTATCCCTCCCCTTCACTTCCTCAGCTCACTACAGACTGTCCTTAGTTAAGCAGCCATAGTGACCCTGCTGAAATGATAGATCACAGCACTCTGTAAAGACCCCATGATCAGGATAAAAACCGAAGTCCATCCGAGAGCTCCTAAGGCACTGCGTGATTCCCCACACATGTTATCTCTGCCTACATGTCCTCCTGTCTTCCTCACTCACTGCTCTAACCATACTGGCCTCCTGGCTAATTCTCAGTTTCTCAGCAGGCACTCATCTGCCTGAAGGCCTTAATATGTGCTGTTCTTCTACCTGGGATATTTTCCCCTGAGATATCCCCATGACTTGCTCCCTAACCTCTTGAAGTCTTTGCTTAAATATCACCTTTTCAGTGAGGCCTTCCCTGACCACCCCACTTAAAATTGCATATATTGTTTTCTGGTACTTATCCCTTTCTGTATTTCATTTTTCTGCATAGCAGTTATCTCCTTTGAATATATTATATATTTTATTATTTTGTTTACTTTCTGGAGGCCCCCCCCCCCCCCCCCAGATTGTAAGCTCTATCAGGGAGTGAGATTTTTATCATCCCCCAGGTCGAATAATGCCTGGCACATGTGAGGTGCTCAGTAACTGTTGAATGAATGAATAAGGAAGACACTGAACTAAGGCAGTGGCAGTTGGGAGAAGGGACTGTGGAGCAGGTGGATATTTAGGAGCTGGAATTACCTGGGCCTGGTGACAGGTTAGCTGAATGGAAGGAATGGGAGATCTTAGGATTGGCCTGCAGTGGTTAGTACCATGTACCATTCAGTGAGAACGGGAACTGTGTCAGGGAAGTTCATTTGGGGATAAATCTGGTTTGAGGTGTCTGAGCTACAGCGCCAGAGTGGAATTGTTTCTTAGAGACTATAAAGGACTAGGAAATCATTCGGGAGGAAAATTGGGAGACAAATAGGAAGAATAAGTCTAGTAAGTTAAGAAGACATTGAGCATGTCACCAAAACTAGAGGCCCTGAACAGGTATTTTAATAAGGGTGCTGGAGAGGATGAGTGCAGTCAGGGTGGTCCAGGCAGCAAACCTGGAACCTCTCCCTCTGGCTTGCCTTTGCATGCCTGCCTCACTGTGGTAGAGTGGCACTGCCAGAGGAAATGTGCCTCAGATAGGAGTGGGAAGGAGTATGGGTTTTTTAAGTGGCAGCAGGAAGCTAGGACCCCAAAAACTATTGCCTCCAGGCCCTTTGTATGAGCAGCCTGCCTTGGAGGGCTGCAGGGAAGCTTTCCAGCTCTTCCCACCCTAGCCCTCAGAATCCATATCAGTAAGACAAGGCATCGGGGGAGAATCAGAAGATTGAGAATATGAGGTGAATGTTTTTCTCTGGAACAAAGGTTCCATAAGGCCCGGGAAAGGATGCTCTGGTGGGAGAGGAGAGGAACAGAGGATGTAATTTGGGGACAGTTCTGAGTGGGCCCCTGGTGGTTCTGTTGTTGAAGGAAGTGCAGAACCTTGGACGGGAAGACACGGAGAAGCTGCTGCTTGTTGCCACCTCCTGAGAGAGCCTAGTAAGACCTCCATTTGGAGGAGAGACTTTGGATGGTTAGTGACCATGCTTTGAAGGAAACACTCATGTAGGAAACTGGTGCCCAGACTAGTTAATTTAGAGGATCTTTACATAGAGTTTAAAACAGCAGTAGTCCCTTTTGATAGCAAACTCAAATCTTAAGAAGCAGTCGTGGGGGGTTGAGCAATTCTTTGCTTTAAGTTGTGCATAATTATAACCAAGCCTTATAGAGTTGAGAGAACATTCAACATTAGTCTCTTTCTCTCTCTCTAAATATATATGTGTGTATATATATACATATATCCACATACACACACATAAATACAAATGTACATACGTACTTCTGCATTGTGTGTTACATAATTGAAATTTATTTTATAGACTTTTTGGACATCACTAAGACTCACAAGGTCAGGTACTCTTAATAAAAATTTAGCTAAAGAGACTTCTGTGTCTTCTCCACAGGATACCACAGCTGCCCCTTATGCATTTCAAGATGACCCTTATCTCATACCAACATCCTCTGTGGAATCAGTGAGTACTTTCGTGTGACTTTTCTTGTATTGTGTTTAATTTTGCTGGTTTGGGTACAAGAGTGCATATGTAATTTAACTTAGTTGTAAAAACCTAAATTGGTAAACTTTTTGAATCCTTTACTACTTTTATCAAACGTTTTAGAGATGAGGGTGGGGGTTGGTTTTTAACATTTAGGCCCTTTCACATGAGCCATCCACCCAGTGTTTATGCCACACTCAGCAGAGGTGGATGTGTATTAGTAATTGAACTTCTCATTGGGATTCTGTGTATTGTTGCATCCTTCTTAAGGGGGAGAATAATAATTCTTATAAGGAGGTGACTTTGATCTCTTTCATCTAAATTACATGTAAATACCAATTTACATCTGAATTTTTTTCTTTGTATAGCGTTCATTTTTATTGGCAAAGAAGTCTGGGGAGAATGCAGCAAAGTTTATTATTCATTTACATCCCAAATATTTTCAGAAAGACATAGCTGAACCTCATATACCGGTAAGGAGAGGTAATTGTGATTTTCAGATAATACTATATATAAATGTACATTTAACCAAGCTTTCATGGCTAATATTTGAGTAGACATTTGAGTGCCCTCAATATTTGGGTAAAAAGTCTTTTAATGTGTAGTTATACACATTACACAATACTAACCTTTTATTTATTTATTTATTTATTTTTAACTTTTTATAATTTTTATTTTTGTTTAAACCTTTTTTTTTTTTAAACTCCTTTTGTATGTATTTGCTTCTCACTCTATTTTCCTGATTTGGCTTTTGTGACACCCGACTTTTAGATCTTTACCTATATGACTGTTCCTTTCAGTTTCCTTCAGTAGCTTTCTCATCGTTTTCTGTTTTTCCTGTCTACCCTTCTTGCTTCAACCCTGTACTTTATTCGTCATTCTTGTATATCTGGCCTAGGTCCCTCTACATTGAACCAACTACCTCTTTGCTCTGTAGTCATGAAGAGTGAATGTGCAGTGCCTTTCTGCTAGACATTGTCCTTAGTGTTGTCAGTACAGTGGTGAGCAAAACATGAGTCTCTGCTCTCCTGAGTTTTTTAGTAGAACTATGACCTTGGACTCATAGCACTCCCTCTCACATCTTCCTGCTTCTCAGAACACACATACCCAAACACAGCCCACCTGCTTCTCAAGCCTCACCTCCTAGAGTGAAATGAGGAAGCCAATGTGATTATGTAGGTAGAAATACTGAAATCCTGAACCAATACAGTGTCAGCTATAGTATGATCATTTGTTGGCCCACCCTTTCCCCTCTATATTTTTGACTAACAGTTACTCGTCTGTGCTGAGCTCACTTTTGCTTGAAGCCCCCCATGGTCCCTGCCTCCATGGCGGGCAGCATTCTCACACCTCTGAGACCTCTTAGGTCGTTTACCAGTCACACTGTATCATAATTATTTCCTTATTTGCTTTCTCCATTAGAATGTGAGCACCTCGTGTGTAGAGAATGACTTCCATCTCTACATCCCCAATATCTGGCGTAAAGTTGTAGGCATTTAATAAGTATTTGAATAAATTACTGAGAAAGGTAAAATCAGCATACCTTGGTGACATTAAATGTTTAAAGTAAAAGAAAGCATCAAGGATGAAAGGTTTCTGCCTTTGGAAAGCAGATGTGCTGGTACTCAACCAGGATCGGGAGGGAAGCAGAAAGGATGGTTTTAGCAGGGGAAATAGTAAGTTCAGCTTGAAGTTGGGAAATTTAACCACAAGTAGTATTCTTCAGATATGGACTAGATACTTATGTTTGGGTGCTTTTAAATTTTTCTCCCCAAGCTAGGAAATAGCTAAATAGCCTTGTTAGGGAGGACTGGAGAGGTTTTTTAAAGTTGTATTCCCTACTATTTATCATGTTAAAATGATAAATAGTGCCCTAGCCAGTTTTCTCAGTGGTTAGAACATCAGCCCGTGGACTTAAGGGTCCCGGGTTCAATTCCAGCCCAGGACACGTACCTCAGTTGAAGGCTCCATCCCCAGCACTGGTCAACACACTAACAGGAGGCAATCAGTGTCTCTCACATTGATGTTTCTTTCTCTCTCCCCCCACTTCCATTCTCTGAAAAGCAATGGAAAAAAATAATCCTTGGTGAGGATTTGAAAAAAAAAAGATAAATAGTATTTGGTCATGAAGTGTGAATTGGAACAGTGACGTTTTATTTTAGTGTGCTGGTGATATAAATTTGGTCCTGCATTCCCCTTTCCCCTTTCCCTATTTGTGTAATCTCACCGTCTTCTTGTCCTAGTGTTTCATGCCTGAGCACTTTGAACCTCAGATTGAAGACGTAAGTGAGGCCGCCCTGCAGGAACGAATCAAGCTCAGAAAAGTCAAAGCTTCTGTGGACATGTTTGATCAGCTCTTGCAAGCAGGTAACTAAGTTCATCTAAAGCCCCTCC
This sequence comes from Miniopterus natalensis, assembly GCF_054644295.1. NCBI lineage: Eukaryota > Metazoa > Chordata > Mammalia > Chiroptera > Miniopteridae > Miniopterus > Miniopterus natalensis. The sequence continues at coordinate 49,293,252 of NC_142093.1, forward strand.
AGGAACATGGGCTTAGAAGTGGGCCACAGTTATACAATCCCAGTGGTTGAGAGTAGAAGCTATAGGGGTTATTGTACTACTCTATTTGATGGTGTTTATATTTTTAATAGTTTAATAAATGATATTTCAAGTTCTGCTTTAGCTTCACTTTAAAATTATAGGTGAGATAGAGCTGCAGCTTTGTTAGTGTTTCATATACTTGTGCTGCATCACAGGTAGAGAATTTATAAAGGCATTCTCCCTTAGCTTCCCTTTTTAACTTGACAGGTATTTGTACTATATTCAAATTTCCTGTATTTTTTATGTTTGGAAGACATAAAACAGACAAGAAAGAAATCTTTAAAAAGGAAGGAGCAGTAAACTGTTGGATCAGAGGCTTGGATACTGGTTCTGGTTCTAAACTAATTAGCTCTGTGCCTTGGAAAAGTCAGTTCATCAGAGCTTCTGTCTCTGGCTCTCTGAATTTGATCTGGATGAAAATGTCTGCTGAGTGTGTATTAAAGTTCTTGTTCTTAGTGCTAAGACTTGTCTTTCTCTGGTTTTATATTCTGCATGGTGTAGGCACATGCAGACATTCAGTAAACGTATCTGAAGACTGTGAGACCCAAAGCTCATAGTAACAGAATGAGCCAACATACCAGGGGAGGGATCATAGAAAAGTTTATTATCAAGCCTGTGATATGTGCCAGTAACTTTGCTAGGCATTTCACATACTTAATTCTGAACACCTTTTGAGCTGCTCTGTTGTATAGTCATCTTACAAAGGAAAAGTTATTAACTAATTTTTGGTTGGTATTAATAGTTATGTTAAATTTGTGTAACTATCATAATTCTATAATTTCTATTGATTATTATACATGTTTTATGGTTATGTAGTAAGATTTTATATTATATTATAAGTGTTAATATTTAGTTAACATTAACCAATTATTAATAATTTTTCAGGGTCTCACAGTTCTGCGATAGTAAGACCCAGTCAGATTATACTTCATAGCATGTCCTGTCTACCCTGCTGTGCTCTCTTTGGGCTTTTAAATTTCCTGATGGGCATTTTTATCAGTATATTTTCTTTAGAAAAATGCAGTTACTTTTTTTTTTTTAAACACTAAATTACAGTTCAGTCATCTTTCTTTTCCCCTTACTCCCTCTTAATTGTCAAGCTGGCACCATAATGTTTTGAGCAACAGTTTTTAAGAGGCTATTATAATTAGACATTTATGCTAGTATTTCTGGGCAAATATTTCAGTAAGGGCCTGGATCCACATGGAATCATTCTGTTTGCATTTGTAAAATGGAACTGGGCCTGGGGAACTAAGTGGCATAATTTACAGTTTACTTGGGAGATGGTAGTTAAAACCATGCAATAGTTTTTCTGGGGATATGAGTCTATAAAATAAGTGAGCACAGGGTCAAACTTCATCTTGTATCTTAATCTTTTAGTCAAACCATATGATTAGTAGGGATTGTGTCCCTGTCTGGTCATTCTTGGTGTTTAAGTTGATGCAAATTACCCATTGTTAATGTGGTAGGTGATACTAAACGTATGACCAAGAAAGCCACAGCTCATAGAAAAAGTGAAGAATTTTAACCTCATGGGCTTTTGTTCTTTGATGTTTCAAGGTTTCTTTCCCTTTTTCTCTTCTACCCACAGGAACCACTGTATCTCTGGAAACAACTAATAGTCTCTTGGATTTATTGTGTTACTATGGTGACCAAGAACCCTCAGCTGATTTTCATTTTCAACAAAGGGAACAACCAGAAGAGTTGGTAATGGCTTTTGGCAATAATTTTTAAAGTTTGTTTTGGTAGTAACACCTCAGAGTAAGGTGGGTTCTTGTGTCATGTATTAGGGTAGTAGAGATTTGTTCTGACATGTGAGTAGCTTTGATAAAAAGTGGTGCAGAGGAAGGGAGAGATTTAAACAATTATTTTAACCCTTCCTTTAAAAATATTCTGACCTTGCCTACCACTTGCAGGCAAAGCTTTGATCAAAAACGTTTGCAAACCCCTATGTTGTTGTTACTGTTGGCGGTATGATGTGTGGCAGATGGGAATGACCTCCTGGCCACAGCCCCCTCAAAAATTCATACAGGAGTGGGCACACTCTGCTGGTGGTACGAACAGTATTGTGCCAGGGTCTGGCCTGTCATTACTGAGTCATAGGATCTCAACCCAAGTGTTTGACTTCAGAAATAGATCCCAAGGAGACTTGGCTTTTGTGAACAAAAATACACATATGGCATTTGTCATGTTATGTCAATACCTATAATTGCGAAAATGTTGAAAACAAACTACATGTCTGATAGTGGGTGATTGAATTATGGTAATAGTGTTGTTTGATGATTGAAAGTACTAATGTAGGTCTGTTTGGGTATGGAAAGATTGATAAGTGGGAAAGTAGACAATATGTATTCTATTTTTATTAAAAGGTTTTCATATACATAGGGAAAAAATTAAGTGTTTCTCTCTGGGTGATGGAATCGGGGGTTTTTTTTGTTTGTCCTTTCCAGTTTTCTCCACTAAATGTGGATTATTTATGTATAACTAAACCTTTTAAAGTGCATAGGCAGCCCTAGCCAGTTTGGCTTAGCGGTTAGAGCATCAGCCTGCAGTCTGAAGGGTCCCGGGTTTGATTCCAGTCAAGAGCATACACCTTGGTTGCAGGCTCCACTCCAGTTGGGGCGAGAGTGGGAGGCAACCAGTTGATCTCTCTCCTTTCCACTCTCTCTGAAAAGCAATGGAAAAAATATCCTCAGGTGAGGATTAAAAAATAATAAAGTGCATAGGCAGTGGGTTGCGGTCACACCTCATCTTCCAGACTATCTTTAGATTCCCTGGCCTGGGCAGCTCTCTGCCCCTCCAGCCCCTGCTGCAGAGCCAGCGCTGACCTGTGCAGTTCTAACCAGCCTGTCTTGCTCTATATCAGCCTCTCCCCAGAGCTTTGTTTATATATTAAAGAATTTTAGCTGTGTTGGGTTAGTATTAGACATTTACTGTGTTCTGTATCTGGCTATGTCTCGTTCTTTTGCTTTCGCCCTAATAATGAGCAATACTTCTGTATGGATCAAGCCAGACATGGCCTCTGAGCAGGCAGGCTGTGCTGTTTAGGTTTCCAGTTTCTGAGTCTGGGTCGTGTGCAGGGCACTGGTTTCGTCTCTTCTCTAGGCTTTCTGATGCTTTCAAGGCCAGCTTTACTTTGCATATGTAAATGAGCTGATTGATGCTAAAGAAATGATCATTTCTTAATAAACATTTCCTGGGTTTCCTCTACCTTCTGCTGGATTTGTATTTCCTTTGTTTTTCCAAAGTTTCCTTTGCCTTCCTGATTTTCAGTAGTCTAACCAGGAGAAGGCCTTTTGTTGTCATTTTTTGTTTTATTTCTGTTGATGGCGGTTCATTTCAGGAAGACGCCACAGAGGAAAAGACCGAAAAACCTAAGAAGAAGGCTAGTAGTCATCAGTTTGGGGTTACTTGGAGGTATGTTACACATCATTAGAATTTTATATCCCAGTTTTCTGTGGTGTGTGGAATGTTCGCCATCACCCCCTGAAGAAGTTAAAATCCTTGAATGTTCTAGAATATAATTGCTTTTATTGTGTAGTATAAATGTCCTGAGTGGTATACACGTGCACGTGGATCTGTTTTCATGAGAATAGCACAGCGTTCACACTTGGTCCCCCCCACCCCTCACTTAACTCCATGTAGCCTTCTCTGTGTATGGTTCCTTTGGTAATTCATCAGTAGTTGTACCTTGCAATGTAGACCTCATTTCTGAAAGATTCGATATTTTTGTGTATGTAAGAATATATGTATACCAGAATGTAGTTCAGCATTTCCAAACAATGAATAACATTTAACTAACATTTGCGAATTTAAATTAACTGAATAGAAGTGTCTAAATAAAAGAATGGTATTTTATGAGGGTTTCTGGAGAAGGAAAGCTACTATTAATGTTTAAAGTCTCCTTTGAAATGATCAATTGAATAGAATCAAAGATTAAATATCTTTAGCAGGTTTTAATAATTTCACATAGTGGTTAAGAATATGGACTTTGGAATACCATCCTGGCTCAAATGCTGCTGCTTTGTGATTTCTAAGATATTGCTAAGGGAGAGAATTGAGGTACAGCTTAGTTCATGTAACATACCTTTTCTTATATTTTAAGAAAGAGTAGATACACTAGGTAGCATATCTGACATGTATACATGTAGTAATAGGACTGCAAGAATTCAGGAGAAACTGCTTGTCTGTGGTTGCCTCTGGGGAATTGTATCTGATGGCAGAGGACGGGGAAACTTCACGTGAACACTTGTACAGGTTGCTTTTACCTTGAGTGTACAATCATATGCCACTTCTAAATGGGGATACATTCAAAAAAATGCCTGCCTCGTTAGGTAATTCATCCTTGTGCAAACATCACAGTATACTTTCTTACACGAACCTAGCTGGTATAGCCTACTGCTGTAATTGTATGTGCTATGCCCACTGGCAGCGTAGTAGGTTTGGTCACTCCAGCACCACCACAAACACGGGAGTAATGTGTGTGCTACGATGTCATTAGGCAATAGGATTTTTTCAGCTCTGTTATAATCTTGAGACCACTCATATATGCAGTCTGTCACTAATCAAAATGTCATCGTGCAGCACATGACTTCATGTTACTTACTCAGAAAAATTCCCCTTTCAGTCCTGGTTCTGCCATTTAACTGCACAGCCTTGGACAACTTACGGTCTTTGCGCCTCGGTTTTTCTCATTTTCAAAATGATGATAACTGTATCTCCCTCTCTGGGTGGTAAGAATAACTTGAAATTATATGCATAAAGAGCTTAGCTCATTGCTGGAACGTCGTAAATGCTCAGTAAATTGTGGTAGCTATTTGCTTTTCCTCTCTCCCTTGGTTCACACTTACTGTCTTGTGTGTCTTGTGTGTAGACCAAAAAACAATGCTGAGAGAATCTTTGCCCTAATGCCAGAGAAAAACGCACATTCCTACTGCACAATGATCCGAGGAATGGTGAAGGTAACATTTGTTTTTAATTTCCACTAAATCAGGGTTTCTCTGTCTCAGAACTGTTGACACTTGGGCTGGTGGGGTGTGCGGTTGTGCAGTGTCTGTAGCTCCCTGGCCTGTCCACTGCATGCCGGGCTGCGTCCTCCCCTTGCCCCTCACTGGCAGCTAAAAGCTGGCCTCGCCCCGATGGTGCCTGGGAAGCAGATTGCCCTGGTAAAGAGCCACTGCGCTAGCCTAGGCTTCATGAGAACTAGAACCTCATCTCATTTGTTTACTGCTGTGTTCCCAAACCTCAGGACACATTTGATGATGTTTAACTTTTATTTTTCCCTCTTCCAGCACCGAGCTCCTGTGCAGGCATTAAACTTGTACACCGAATTATTAAACAACAGGCTGCATGGTCAGTATTTGGCAGACTCTCCTCTCTCCCCTTTTCTTCTCTCAAGAACTGTAAAGTCTTTGGGTCTTGCCTCAATCATTGGCTCACTTTTTTTTTTTTTTTAATCCTCACCCAAGGATATTTTTTCCATTGATTTTTAGAGAGTGTGGGAGGGAGGGGAGAGGAAGAGAGAGAAACATCAGTGTGAGAGAGACACATCATTTGCTGCCTTCCACACGTGCCCCGGTACAGAACAAACCTGCACCCCAGATATGTGCCCTTGATGGGGAATAGAACCCGCACCCCTTTATTCCATAGGCCGACCCTAACCACTGAGCGACATCAACCAGAGCTCATTGGCTCACTGATCTTTTCCTGTGGTATTGATGATTGAAACAGGAGTAGAGAGCCAGAAAAGAGTAGTTTTCTACTTTTGTGGACATGTCGTAATGAGCGAGAAGTCACATGAGCATGATCACTGCCTTAAATTGAGTCATTTAGGGGTTAGTCGTCAACCCCAAATTTTGTTACAGTAGTTTTTTTCTTTTACAGCTGATGTATACACCTTCAATTCTTTGATTGAAGCAACAGCAATGATGGATGAGAAATTTGACGAAAAATGGAATAATATGTTGGTAAGGAGGAACCCTTGTTTTACCTTCTAATGGGGCCTAAAGTACCTTTTGCTAGAAATGCATGAGATGGAGACAGCATTCATTGAGCATCTCATGGCAGCTGCTGCGCTGGGCTCTCAGATGGTGGCTACCTATTTACGCCTTCTGGCAGCCCTGCAATCTAAGCAGCTGTGTCTGACGTATGAGAAGAAAGTTACCTAGTCCAGAGCATACAGCTAGAATTCAGGAAGACTGGTTGCTTTATTCATTTATTTCTCAGATTTGGTTTTTTATTATAAAAATAATGTATATTTATTGAAAAATCACGTAAGTTTAAAAAAATTGAAATTGCTGGGTTAAAGTAACTTAGGAATAGAGACGTTTTATAACATACAACTCACTTAAAAAAGGAAAAATGCACAATCCATTTTCATCTACTCTTTTGCTGGAGTATCAGACTCCCTAGGCAGAGGGCTGAAGACAGTTGGATACTTTGATCAGGCGGAGGTGGGGTGACTGAGTGGAGGGGCTTCTAAAAGGCAAATCACTGGTCCTACTCCTTAATAAGCAATTCTTTGCCTTAAATTAGGGATATATTAACCTGCTTTAGGTATAGCCAGAGAGCCAAGTTCTTTTTTAGTATATAATATTTATTTATTGGTCAGATAATGTACCCAGGCTTAAAAAATACTTTCTGCTTTTAATTCATCTAGGAGCTGCTGAAACAAATGGTTGCACAGAAGGTGAAACCAAATCTACAGACTTTTAATACCATTCTGAAATGTCTTAGAAGATTTTATGCATTTGGAAAATTGCCAGCCTTGCAGACCTTACGTGAAATGAAAGCCATCGGAATAGGTAAGGATGCATCCTAGTGACCAAGACAGTGCTGACCAGAAGTTTCAGGTCCAGACAAGCAAAAAAGGAACTGTAAATGCTTTTTCCCTGTTTACATAATATGTAGGGAATTCCTTTCCACCTGGCACATCTAATATTATGCATTTACCTTGGTGGGAGTGCCCTTATTGTCTTCATGTTCCTTATAGCAAACTACAACATTCTTTTAGTATTTTAGGTACTTTTTTATGGCTCTCTTGATTCTGGTGAGAATTGTTCACTTACCTCTAGCTATTTTAAATCCCGTGACATTTTCTAGCATAATTAGGTGTTTGAACCTAAGTGTGTGCTAATGCATTGTGTCTTGAAATTTGTTTTGGGAATCAGTTCACATTGATGTGCTTTAGTGTTCTTAAATGAAGGATCATAATACAAGTACTTTAGGTGTAATACTTTAGTAGTAGGTGTCTGGGTTCTCTAAAAGTGATTCAGTCTCTAGAACACTTCTCCACCTTTTCATTAATCAGATGAGCTGGGAAATGTCTTTGTTCAAAGGACTAGAAATATTATCTTTTATTGAAATACCAACAATATGTTTTTAGTTCAGTGTGCCTCAGTAAGCTGTATTTTGGATATCTGTGTTTGACTTATTTCTTTTTTTTTCTTCTATGTACCTGGTAATTTGAGAACCCTCACTTGCAACATATCACTATATTATTCAGCTGTTTTATCAACACGGTATGTATAACATTATGTTATATTAATTTATGTAGAAATTTGACCCAACACCTTTAAGTTATGTGATAGTTGTAGGCTTCCTTCATATGAATTAAGAGAATTCACAGATTAATCTACAGTCTGAGGAAAAATTTGTTCTTGTAGGTAGTAACCTTGTTTGTGATATAAAACTTGAGCAGGAGGGAAGGGGGTCATTCAAGGTACTCACAGTGTTGGTGTACAATTGAAAATGATCAGATGCTACTTTAGTTGGGAGTTCCTTTTGCTCTCTCCTATGCAATAGCCTTACCGCATGTGGCTATTTAGTTAAAATAAAATTTAAAATTCTGTTGCATTAGTGCTCAGTAGCCACAAGTGGCTTCTAGCTAGTTTGTTCAGTGATACAGATATAGACTACTTTCATCTCTGCAGGAAGTTGTTGGATAGTGCTCACCCACAGTGGCGTTCATCTTATTTTGAAGCCTTTTGGGAGAATCTTGAGGCTCCATTGGTCACCTACTTTTAGGTCAGCCAGTCCCTATTGGGGGCTGTGCTCCTTGGAATGGACTTTAAAGCAAGGCACACCTGAGTTGAAATTTCACCTCCACCATTTACTAACTCTGTCAAAAGGGACTGGATACCATACCTGAGCATACCATTGTGTATAATGATTAAATGAATTATGCGCAAGGTCTAGTCCCGTTCCTGGGGGGAGGGAGGGCACATAGTAAGCACTATGTCTGTTGGTTCTTACTCATTTGCCCCAACTTGAGAAAGACACCTGGGCTCAGAAATGACAATTCCTATCCTTCTCTTCTGCGATAGACTCTATATAAAAATAACAGAAGAACTTGATTGTCTCTATTTGGAAGGCTAATTTTACAAAATCTACATCCTCACCTATCAGAAAGTTTGATATCTTTTAGGGTGAGGGGAATAGGTAACTGACTTTATCTTGGAAACAGGTAAACATTTTCCATAATTGTATCTTCAAAAATTTCACTCAACCTTGGTGACATGGTAGTGGAGCTGACCCTAGAGCCTCTTCATTCTCTACCATTACATATTGCTCGCCAAAGTCAGTGGTACTTATGCTTCCTAAGCAATACCCATGACCATTGAGGCAGAGTGAAGGGGGGAGTGTCAGTTTTCTCTGTTGCATGTTTATTTTCAGTTTGTTTTATGTATATAAATTGGCTGCCTGCAGTAACAGTTTGTAGGAATTTACCCAAAGGAGGAAGCCTAAAATAATGAAATGATACATATAAAATATATTATCACATAGCACATAAAACACTTAAGATTGCTGCCTGGCCAGTGTGGTTCAGTGGTTGAGCATCGACCGTGAACCAAGAAGAGGTCCCCAGTTCAATTCCCGGTCGGGGCACATATCCGGGTTGTGGGCTCTATCCCCAGTGCAGGGAGTGTAGGAGACAGCTGATCGATGATGTTTCTCTCATCGATGTTTCTCTCCTTCTCCCTTCCTCTCTCTCTAAAAGATCAATTAAAACATCTTTAAAAAATACTTAAGATTGCTAGCACATGGAAACATGTTTGAGGGAACTATACAAGTACATCTGTGCTGCCAATAAAACTATTATCACTTGCATGTGGGTATGGTAAGGAGGGGAATGTGGATAGACTGTGATATATTTGGGAATATTGCACCTATATTATAGGTGCATTTCCTGACCTATCAGTACTGAGGTCATGTGATTTTAAAGGACTGCCCACATCCATTGTACAGTTTTCTTTTTCTTGGACTCCTCATCCTGATAATATGTAAAAGGAACTACTAGCAAAATGATTACTAGCAAAATCCTTGTTTTTCTAAGTATGTGCGCTTGGTGAGGGTGTGTTTTTGTGTGTGTGTCTGTCTCCACCTCCGTGAGCAGTCAGCTGTGAAGGACTAGGAAGGGAAAGGTCTCCTTCGGGAGCACATGGACAAGGTAAGGAGGGGACCTGTGACTGTCCCAGACCTGATGAGGGTTTCACTCTGTAGGCGCATTTGTTCCTTTAGCAAGCAGGTGCCCTGGCCAGCCCTGAGCCCGGCCTTAGTGCGGAGGCAGAGAGGAATGAGGCCCTTTGTGCCAGGTGCCGTGCTCTTGACTGGGGGTGCGGAAAGTGGACTCATGACAAAAACCCATTTACTTTCTTGTTCTGCAGAAAACCCTTCAAAAGGCTCGTCCCTCATGATCTATAATATCATGAACGAAATCGTGGGAAAGAAGTTTTCCCCACAGGACCCAGATGATGGTATGTATCAGAGCTTATTGTCCTGACTGCCAGTGATTAGAGGCCTTCTGGTGAGAGCAGGGCTCAGTAATCTTTTGGGTGATTGTTCTGAGAAAGCCAGTGCCTGTAGAACTTTGCTGTGTCCTTCCCCTCCACTTGAGTTTTACTCCTTTATATTTATCTTATATGTTACTAGTATTGCTGCCAGGATTTTTCCTAATGTTACTGACTTGAAAATATCTTTTGACTAGAGTAACCAAGGCTCTTGTGAACTTTGATTTTCAGATATGTTTTTTCAATCAGCCATGAGAGTTGTAAGTACCATTTGTTATTTAACTGTTGCTTTCTTGTTTCCTTTTATCCATTTCCTTAAATTTATCTGTAATTTGGACAGGTGGGGGGCCTCTACCTGACTCTTTGCTTCCTGACTCTTCTGTTGATACCTTTGACTCTATTCTTTCTCTAAAATCTGTACTAAGTCACATAACATCCCTACCCTTCGTTTATTGTACACATTGTCTTTTGCCTTTTTTCATATCTTCATTCAGGGAAGGTTTTAGAGTATCTCATATTTGCCTACTGGTAACTTTTTAAATTGATGTGGTTATTTTTAAATTGGTCTTTCATTTTGTGCTAATAATAGAAATTTCAGGCAGCTTCAGAATGAACGAGCACATCCTGTTCCCTGAGGAGCATTGCCTCACAGTTTAGTGTGTGTCCTTCCAGGTGTTTCCTTGGGTATTCAGACAGCACAGCAAGACACATTTTCGTGGTGCTGCTTGCTAACAGTAGTGCAGTGTTCCATAGGAGGGAAGGACTACAGTTTACGTAACTCCTCTCCTTTGCTGGCTTTGGAGTCATTTCATGGGTTTTTGCTTGTACACTGATGCTGAGTGAGCACCCCCTCCGTCTCTGTGCACATGACCTAGTGTTTTTGTAGGATTGATTTCTAAAGATACAATTACTAGGTCAAAATAATTTTGCTTTAAATTTCATAGAACTTGGGGGTTTGTTTTAGGGTTTCCCCCCAAATTTCTTATATCTCATTTGCTATTAACCAGTAATATGTTTGAATCAGCATAAATATTCCCACAAGTAACTTATTTTTTATGTAATGAGTAGCTGTTGCTGTTAAGGATCTCTAAGAGTGATGCTTACTACCTACACATTTTCAGTGCTTCTCTCTCAAAGATCTAGAACTTGCTTACCAAGTGCATGGCCTTTTAAACACTGGAGACAACCGGAAATTCATTGGACCTGATCATCGACGTAATTTCTATTAGTAAGTGTGTTGGAAATTTATCCTTTGGCATCAATGCAGCACCTTTATGCAACCATTAGTTGATTCTGCAAGTGAGAGGCTGTTTGTGGCCCTCACTTATCACCTCTTCACCTCTGATTTCACGCAGCATGGCCCTGACTTCGCAGTGCATGTTAATGGAGCACCTGACTTGCCACACTCAGTTTCTATGTGACACATTAAATCCACATATCTTTTTCCTCTATGCCTTCCTTAATTTGTAGTAGTGAGGGTCCCTAAAGATTTCATTAGTCTTTTTTTTTTTTTTTTTTAATTCTCACCCAAGGATATGTTTTTATTGATTTTTGAGAGAGAGAGATAAACATCGATCAGTTGCCTCCTGTAGCACCCCAACTGGGGATTGAACCTGCAATCTTTTGGTATATGGGACAGTGCTCCAGCCACCTGAGCCACCTGGCCAAAGCACAGTGAGGTTTCTTAAATGGATTTGCTTTTAGGCAGATAAAAACCAGAACTTAAGGAGTCAGCTTCTTACTAGGTATGTGATGATTGTCTTCTGTGTTTATAAATCTTCACACTGAATGCTTTAAAATGAATCTGATCCTTACTGTCTACTCCTCATGAGCCTCTAAGAGCACCTGAGGAGGCAGTCATGAATAGCCATTTGGGGATAAGAGGTATTCATTGGAAAGTCCAAGAAGCACAGTTAGCACCTCCTGGGTTAAGCGTGGGCCCATGTAACTTGAAATTGTTTATAATTTGTCAATTGTTTTTAAATTCTATGTAACACATCCTCATATAACTATGCTGTAACTTAATCATTCCCCTATTGTTAGGGATTTTAGATTAAACATACTTTTTCCTTCATTACAGTTCCAAGTTCTTCAGTTTGCTTTGTCTCATGGAACAAATTGATGTCACCTTGAAATGGTATAAGGACCTGATACCTTCAGTAAGATGATTCATTACTTACATATTATTGTACATGTCTTTGTTGTTATCTTTGCTGATTAATATTTTAAAAATGTATTTGTGTTTTGCATTTCTCTTAATCAGGTCTTCTTTCCTCATTCCCAAGCATTGATTGATCTTCTCCAAGCATTGGATGTGGCCAACAGGCTAGAGATGATCCCTCAGATTTGGAAAGGTCAGTCCTACGTTTGTTTTCTTGTTGCTGTTGTGTTTTTTTAAGTACATATTTATTGATTTTTAGAGAGAGAGGAAGGAGAGGAGAGAGAGAAAAGCATTCATGAGAGAGAAACATTGATGGGCTGCCTCCTGCACACCCCCTACTGGGGATGGAGCCTGAAACCTGGGCATGTGCCCTGATTCAGAATCAAACCTGTGACCTCTTGGTGCACAGGATGCCACCCAAACAACTGAGCCACACCAGCCAGGGCTCATTGTCCTATGTTTTGATTAACAGACATCTTAACATTGTTAGGGATGAAAACTTTCATTTTTTATTAAATTGAGTATATTAAAATTTGAAGTCCTATTGGCGTAGCTCAGTAGTTGAGCATTGGCCTATGATCCAGGAGATCTCGGTTCGATTACCCGTCAGGGCACGTGCCTGGGTTGTGTGCTCGATCCCCAGCAAGGGGTGTGCAGGAGGCAGCTGATCAGTGACAACTCTCTCATCATTGATTGATGTTTCTGTCTCTGTCTCTCTCTCTCTCTCCCTCTTCCTTCTTCTCTCTGAAATCAATGAATATATAGTTTTTAAAAACAACAACTATATTTCACCCTGCCGAGTGTGGCTCAGTGGTTGAGCACTGACCTAGGATCCAGGAGATCGCAGTTCAATTCCTGGTCAGGGCACATGCCTGCGTTGCGGGCTCGATCCCCAGTGGGGGGCATGCAGGAGGCAGCCGCCGATCAATGACAACTCTCTCATCATTGGTGTTTCTATCTCTCTCCCCCTCTCCCTTCCTCTCTCTGAAATCATGAAAAACATTTTTTTAAAAAATGTATTTCAAATGGCCTAAATTACGTCCTTAGCGACAGGAAAAGGCTAGGTCTTGTGCACCTGTTGTGTGATATGACAAAAGGAAGATTAGAATCAATGCTAATTATGTGGCACACCCTAAATATAAAAGCAGGTCTCAGACCCCAAACCCTGTCCCTCTACCATGTTTCATCACTGGTTCAATTACTAACCAATCAGTGATATTTAAGTTTCTAGGAAACAGCCCTGACTGTGGGTGTGTGTCGTACGTGTATGAACTGACTGCAGAAGATGCTGAATCCTTTCTGCTAGGTAACTGGTAATAAAGTCAGTTTCTATCTGCCACAAGTTTCCATATCTAAGACACTGAGATAGCCCTGCCCTACTACGTCATAAGTCAGCACTACTGATGATATATAAAAGATCACTGATGGTTCTTAAATGCTGTGAAACAGGATCTTACCATTTAGAGCTGGTTTTGCTCACATGTGGTGTTCCTACTGTGTTAACACTGGGCCAGGAGCACGTGTGGCTTTCACTGCTCTTATCCACTGTTACCACAAATTATCTCCTGGTTTCCTGTGATCCTGAAATAAACCTGGAGCAGGTAATGGCAGCAGCTTATGTTTGCCCACTGAAAATGTGGGGACAGCTGACAATAGATAAAGGTCAGCCGGAAAGTACTGGTTTTAACATGGTGGCCATCACTTCCCACTGTGTTCCTTTCTCGTTTCAAGATAGTAAAGAATATGGTCACACATTTCGCAACGACCTGAAAGAAGAGATCCTGATGCTCATGGCAAGAGATCAGCATCCACCAGAGGTAGGGTCATATTGACACTGAAGTTTCATTAGTATTTTTGGGTGTATACTAACCAGTACATCCTCTGGTACTGAGGGCCCTAGAGGGGTACCTTCCCTGGTTCCATCTGTCACTGTGGAGAACTCTGCCATCTAAACCCAGATTTGAATTAAACATCTAAACATATCCAGCCATCAGCAGAATACTGTTTCTGAAGTCACTCTTGCTTGTGTTGTCTAAAGCAAACAATATGGAAATGGCTTCTTTCTGTCCTGATAATAGCAACTTGCCTGAAAATATCTGCCTTAAAAGAAAACCCATGGTTTACCCCAGGGCAGATGCTTTATTTCTTAGTATATTACTTGTGTGCTACATATGTGATGTGTTCAAATGGTTGGTAAAATGCATTACTCAAACATTTTAATGGTCCTATGGAGTCTCTTAAACTTGAATTTTCACAAAACCAGTTAGCAGTTCTCCTGACTCTGTAGCCCCTCAGCTTCAGGTGGCGTTCGCTGACTGTGCCGCGGACATCAAGTCTACTTACGAGAGTCAGGATGCCAGACAGACGACTCCTGACTGGCCAGCCAGCGCTCTGAACTGTATAGCTGTCCTCTTCTTACGGGCCGGGAGAACCCAGGAAGCCTGGTGAGTCCAGTCCCACATGTGTGAACTAGAAGCACTTGTACTTGCATATCAGAGAGCATTTACCCTGGTCGGCAGAGGCTCTCAGATTTGCCTGTGTGGTGTATAATTTATCTGGAGACTAATGAGTTTTCTATGGGAACTTCCAGAAAAACTGAAAAGCAAACTTTTGGAAGAAGACTACTGTATGTGACAAGAGAACATGGGTCAATGGGCTAATTTTCTTTCCATTAATGACCTTTTTGTTTTCTGTATCTGGGCAAGTAAGTCACTTGTCTGTCCCCTTAAATAGAATAAAGTGATCAAAGAATTTTATTTTTGAAAGTATTTTGGGCATTTGGTTTATTCAAGTATTTGTAGGTGCTCCCCACCACCCAGCTTAAAATGTGGACTGTGGACTTGAATTTCAGGAGAGCGGTATTTCCCAGAAAGTGCTCAGCATGGCCTTGCCCAGAACCTCTTGCTGCTTTGCGCCACACTGATTTTAGTGCCTGTGAACAGACCTCATGGTACTCATTTTTCCAAAAGCAGAGGGGTCAGCAGAAGAATCCTTTGTAGGGGTCGTCTGGTTGGATGTAAATGTTAGTCCTGAGAATCAATAAGTGGGGCGTACTGTGCACAGCTTCTTCAGCACAGAAAGAACTTAACTTACAGCTGTCAGTCCAGAGTGGCTGTTCACAGTCTCCAGGAAAAGCTGGCAAAGGCCTGCTGCCCCTACTGGTCTCAGGACTGGGAATCACACACGTGACCTGCTATGCTGCTAGTATCAGATGCTCGAATTTGTCACCTCAGGCAGGTTGACACACACTTATTAGGAATCAGGCTGTGATGATTGGCGCAGGGGTACGGACCTCAGCTGAGTCATGGGAGCTGAATGTATGTGTTTCTCCTTCGTCCTGCATGTGGCAGGGTGGTGGCGAGCACATACAGGAGACCGATGCCGCAATCTGAGCCTGCTCTTCATATGTAATTTTAGGACACACTGAACTCATACCAGATGGTAAGAGAGGAAGGAGGTCATATTCTAGTGCATCCCTGTCTTCCTGGTGCCTGTAAGATATATGCCCTCCCTGGACTGAAGTGATCCTCCCAGATAGGATGTACCCTCGCTTTCTCAGCACCAGCAACAAGTCAGATTTGCCCTGAAACTTGTCATGTACACATGTGAAGTTTGAGAGCAGGGGGTTGAAGCACCTGAGCTGATTCTGGTGGAAAGACAGGGCCAGGAGCCAGTGGAGCTCACAGATGTGCGTCTTTAGGAGCTTCCACTATAGTTAGGAAGGACACCTGATCTCTGAGGATTGCTTCAGTTCTGTTAGCATTCATAACCTTTCTCCTATCTCGAACAGGAAAATGCTGGGGCTTTTCAGGAAGCATAATAAGATCCCTAGGTAAGTTGAAGTTAACAGGCCTGCCTGGGTACATTCTGGAATGGGCCGAATTCTTCCCGTGGGGTGACTGGAGTTTCTTCACCTATGTCAGCCGCGGCAGTTGGGCACTCTGCTGATAGGCAAGCACATGGACAATCGCACCCACCCTCTGGGGCATCGGAGGCAGGCACTGGTTTATTACCTTGATCAGTGTCACAGCACAGGGGCTGCATTGACCAGACCTCTGGAGAGGCATAGTGAGCTGTGTTAATTTTCTCTTGGGCCTTTAACATTAGACTTCATGTAACTTTGCCTCCAAAGCTACAGTTGAGGATTTTATGACCGAACTGTCTAAAATGCTAGATTTTGCATGTAAATCTGTCACGGAGGGGGTTTAGGGTTCCATTGAGGAATGTTGACATTCTGCCTTTCTTTTGCAGAAGTCAGGTGCTGAGTGAGTTTATGGACAGTGCAAAAGCATCCAACAGCGCTGCCCAGGCCATTGAGGTAGTGAAGCTGGCAAGTGCCTTCAGCTTACCTGTTTGTGAGGGCCTCACCCAGAGAGTAATGGCTGACTTTGCAATCAGCCAGGAACAAAAGTAAGTGGCTACTGTATTGTCACAATGAGGGAAAGCTATAAAAATGGAGCAGACCATTCAAATGGTCAGATTTGGATCTGCCCATTCAAATGTGTATAGCTTTCTACCCCCTGGATTTCCTTTTTTTGCAAAGCTTCAGGATGCATTGATTTAACAATATTTCATTGTTATACAAGTCAGGGAGACCAACAAGTAGAGTTGGCTGTTGGACCCTTTTCTTTCGTTAATGTAGTTTAATGAAACAGCAGATTCCCCGTTCCCAAGATGGAATTGCAAGCTAACTCCACTTTATTTCCCTTACAGGGAAGCCCTGGGACACCTAACTGCCCGTGACATCGATAGTGACAGCAGCAGTGAGAGTGACAGTGACATCAGTGGAGGCAAATAAAAGTGAGCCAATCAGGAGCAGCTGTGGCCCAGCATTGGATGTTAATATTGAACCATAATATGAATAAAAGGAGAATATAGGTTTGGTGAACTTTGAAATACAGTTGCTGCAACGCTGACTTATTTAAAGGTTAAATTCCTTCATACTTACCACACCATCCATTCAAGGTTATGGTTTAAACAGAAGCAGCACTACCATTTTCAGTTTTTTGGATCCACATTGCGAGGTGCATGGCTCCTGATCTCAGCAGATGCCCTGCACACCTGCGGTGTCTGCCTGCCAGCTTCTCACTACTACCTTTGGGTCAGTAATATCCCAGTTTCAGGGATATTTATATGTGGAAAAATCTGTATATCTTAGAATCAATTAAGTGACAATGGCGGGAGTTTAGGTTGCACAACTGGGAAAATGAAGGCTGTAAATAAATAATGTCATGTGTATGCATCTCCATTGTTTTTATTTCCTTTTTTAAGGATATCTTTATATTGATTTCAGAGAGAGGAAGGGAGAGGGGGAGAGAGAAACATCAATGATGAGTCATTGATCCTGCACACCCCCTGCTGGGGATCAAGCCCTCGACCTGGGCATGTGCCCTGACCGGGAATTGAACCTCAATCTCCTGGACCATAGGTCGATGCTCAAGGCTGAGCAACGCCGGCTGGGCTCCATCATTTTTATCTAGTGTTTGCCAGTCTTCCCATGGACGGGGGCTGGCACCTTAAGCTGTGCTGTACTTAGTGTCTAAATGAGGGCTTATCTGACAAAAGGAATGAAATGTCTTGACATGATTGTGTATTGCTGGTAATCAGGTTGGTGAAGAACCTCTATTATTTGTTTCTTACCATCATGACTGCCAAAGACATGAACTTGAGGTTTGCAGGAGCATCCTTACCTTTACAGGGGATTCGCTACCACAGGCTGCTTTGCTCACCTGGTTCCCAGATTCACGGAGGCACCCCAGGAGTTCTCTGCAGGTGAGCACTTTTCTGACCCTCCGGGCTTGACATTTATGGGCTACTCCACTGTGTTGTTTGTTCCTATCTTCACTAGTCCAGGAACTATTCATATGTCCTCAGAAACCTAAGCATTGGTTTGTGTTTTTTCCTAGAATGTCACTTTAAGATCTAATTGAGGGACGGGGGTGGGGGTTATAGTAGTTAGTGCTTATGTGTTCGTTCCATTAGCTCCTTGAATTATCAAAGCAAATGAGCAAAAGGACAGATTGCATAGATTAGCCTTTTGATCTTGGTTTACAACTCCAAGAAGAACCTGTCTACTGGAGGCTTCGGTTAATTCAGCCCCCTTCCCCTTGGTTCTTTGGCACCTGCATAAGCCTCACTTCTTGGCCAAGTGCTCACTGAGAGGCGGTACCCTCCTCCCCTGCCAGGCCCTAGCTGAGTGTTCACCGTAGTGCTTTGCAGCTCTGAAGTTGATGGGGAAGCCCGTCTGAACTATGTCCTACGGAGTGTAGTGGACTTTGAGTGGGTGATGGGCGGCTGTTTGTAGCTCCGCTGCAGGTATTTCAGACCCCGCTTGGGCAGGTAACTGCTCTGAACTTTTCAAAAAAAAATTGAGGCCTATGTGGTTGGTCTTTATTCTTTCTTGTTTTAAAATGTTTACTTCACTAATGAAATATTAGCCTCTAATAGGAAAATATGTTGTTTTTCTATGCCAACCTTAGTAACCTAGCAGTTTTTGCTTTTGGTCCTGCCTTTCTCAAGTGCCGCATTCTTAAAAGGCACTTATTAAAATGAGGGGCTTCTTGGTGATGTAGTAGGACCCCTCATTTTTAAGACTTCTCATAGAACAGTCTCAACATTTCTCAGCTGATATTTATGTAGGAAACTATATTAACAACCTGAAACTCACTTTAACATTGTAAACAAAATCATGAAGAGAAAGGTTAGAGTTATTGATACAATTAGGACCAGGATCAAGTTTTGCAAACCTTTGGAACATTAAAGGGAATGTACTGCTTTAATGGTGCCAGAGCTGAGGTATCAGTGTCAGTGGCATATAAAGCAACAATATGTAAAAATAAAAATCAGAAAATGGCTGGTTGTAAATTGGAAACGAAGGGTAGTGAAACTTAATGAGTAACTTACCAGAAAGGAACAGGAGAAATCAGAGCATTAGAAAGGCAGATGGGAGTAGGAGTCTGCATATACGTGCAATACCTTCAGTATTGCCTCGGAGATTATCAGTGTGTGGAACTCAGCAGATTTTTGGCTCAACAGAACATCTGAGGTTTTTTTGTTGTTTTTGTTTTTAAATGTCTTTATTGATTTCAGAGAGAGGAAGGGGAGGGAGGAACATCAATGACGACAGTCATTGGCTGCCTCCTGCAGGCCCCCGACTGGGGGGTTGAGCCCACAATCTGGCATGTGCCCTGACCAGGAATCAAACCTCGATCTCCTGGATCATAGGTCGATGCTAAACTGATGAGCTATGCCAGCCAGGCAACATTTGAGGTTTAACATCAATTTTTGGAGGTGATAACTAGAACATCTTAATGAAATGCATTAAGTTGTATTGTGATAAATTTTTCTAGTGCACTAGAAATATGCATATAGCTGCACATTTATAAGAGTACCTGATCATGATGTAATTTATTTTACTGCTGGTCATGGTCAAAGAAGTTTGAGAAACATTGAAATAAGATATGCTGGGACACAGCAGTCACTAGGAGCTCGGATGGGCAGGCTGTTTCATAGAATCATTTTTATCTTAGCAGCAGTGGCAGTTTATCAGAGAAATGGGTATATTCTATGTAGTTGATACAAGGCAATGTGCTAGGACATAGGATGATCACATATAAGATACACAAATTGGGCAGTGAAGGAACCTAGCCTAGAAAGGAATACCGTTCAGCCGACTTGCACGGCTGTGGTCTCTTATAGAGGGAGGAGTCGGGAGGTTCGCTGGAGATAATAAAGCTCAAGGAAAGTTCAGAGAGTTTAGCAAGATTTACTCTTGAAAACTAAGACTGTCCAAGGGGAGTAAAGATCATGATCGAATCTATTCCTAAGAAAACCTAAGCTTTGTCACTACCACCAGTGGAATCTGTTCCCACAATGGCACCTCCACTGGCTTTTGTCTTATAATTAATTTCTCCAGCACCCCTTCCTTCTGAAGACCCCAGGGCAGTATCTATACAGCTGCCTCAAACTAACAAGCCGGTGAGACCGTCACCTTCCCACATGGAGAAGGGCAGCGTGGCCTGGTAAGCCTCCCTCCTCCTCTGCTTTCTCGTCCTTCCCTGCTGACCCCAGGGCACCGAAATGCATCAACAGGAAGGAAACCAGGGAAGCTTAGAAAGTGACCACTGGGCCCCATAAAGAGTGAGTTGCCTAATGTTTAATCCATTTTATTTCCCTTTTATGTAATTCACACAAGTTACTTTAAAACTGGTTGGATGACTCTTTTGGACTTGGAAACTGCTTTTATCCAGAACCTAAGAGAGAGCAGAGGGCTTCACACTTAAGGAATATAGAAATAGAGTGCCTTAAAAAAGACTGTCTAAAATTATATTTTAGACATTACTGATTTTCAAGAACATTAAAGCAAAGATCAGAGTTTTAATGTTAAACATGAGTTTAGAATGTTGAGAACAATGGTCTACAGCACTCGGGAGAGAGAGGCAACAGGTGCCCATCTAGGCCTAAAACAGATCAAGACAATGCAAACAAGACACAAATGATGACTTGGCTTCGTACAATCAAGACAAGAGAGGCAGAGGTGTGACTTACCACTTGCAGTTTAAGCTAAAATGTGCTAAAGCAAAGCTTCATGTCCTGCCTGTCCAAGGCTACCTCCACTTTCCCCCAACCTTGCCCCTTTGGACTCCACCTCCTCGAAGTAGAACTGAGAATCCAGGTACAGGCTGTTGGCACAAGTAAAGGCCCCTTTCACTTGAAGGGTTGCTAAGTGACATTCAGGAAGATTGAGTCCTAGGCACAAGGAAGGAAAATCAAGGCCTGGCCAAGCAGAGTCCCCTTTTCAACAACATCCTGTTTTCCATTTTGCAATGGGGGTGGGAGGTTTGCTAAAGAAACTACTAAAATTGGAAAGCTTCATTATTTTGATTTACAGAGCACAAATAAACCACTCAGCGTTGCTTGTCAGCTCAGATAATCATATCTGAATGAAGTCATTCCTGGGCTCCTAGAGAAATTTAATTTCCTTATTTGTAATATTTCATGAGTAAAACAAATTACAAGCACTTCTAGTATGACAAATAGGTAAGTAGGCAGCGTTGTAGGCTCATGCCATTCCAAAGAGGGGAAGAAGGCTGAATTTAGAACAGCTTCATTATCATCTAGTAAAAACAGCCCACAAGTGCCTCTACCTGCAGAAATTAAGGGCATTACACAAAATGTGTTCCAATCAGAGAAACTAGATGTATTTTGTTGAATTAAGAATCTACTTTAGGCCCAGCTGGTATGGCTCAGTGGTTGAGCATTTGACCCATGAACCAAGAGGTCACTGGTTCAATTCCTGGTCAGGGCACAAGCCCAGGTTGTGGGCTCGATCCCCAGTAGGGGGCATGCAGAAGGCAGCTGTACATCAGTGTTTCTATCTATCCCTCTCCCCTCCTCTCTCTAAAAATCAATAAAAACATATTTATAAAAAAGAATCTACTTCAGAGGAATATTAATGTGAACCCAGGCCAAAATGGACCAATGGATCCCCAAACCAAAGGACAAGGTCAAGTGTCACACAGACTTGAAAGTAAGTCCAAATTCAGGGGCTGGCATACTTGCAGAAATATAACATAGAACCCCCTCTCTTTTTCTGACTTACAGATATGTTGCTCAAACAAAAGTGCCTCCTCAATAATCTTTTTGTGAACACAAACCCCAACAAAAAATTAGTTTCGAGAAAACAAAGTATTTTCATGGAGTAAAAAATAAATGAATTTGTTAATGTTTACACAACATGGACATGGTAATTGCTCGTCTTCAGAGATGTAAACTGAAGTTCCCTGGGTTTTATGGCAATCAGTTCAAATATACCACAAAATTATTCATTCCTTCCCTTAAAATTCCAGGCTCAGCATCTCCACATTTCAGTGAAGAGGCTCACTGGGGAAGCAGTGGTTTGGTGGTGGTGGCAGTGGTGTACACGTGTATATGTTGGGTCACAAAATATCCATTTTTCCTGTGGTAACAAGTTAGTTTGGGATATGTACTACAGGGCGTGCCCAAAATATACACACTGAATGATAAGGTGTTTATTAACATACAGTTCATTTTCAAAATCAGCTGTTACAGTGTGTATATATTTTACATTTTTTTGGGACACCCTATATTTCTAGTGCTTTTCAATCATTATAACGAAATACCTCTAAATATATTTGGCATTTTGGCTTATATATCACTCTTGAGTTTGACCAGCAAGAATCAGTTCACCACACTCTTCAAAGCCAAAAACCACCTTGGAACTTCTGGAACCCAATTCACAGCCCAGAAACTGAGTGCCTAGGACTTCCTATTTCTGCTGTTGCTGCTTCTAAAGGAAATTTTCTATACACACAATGAGCTAGAAATGATATTTTGAAAAGGGATAGGCTACTCAGTTTTTATCTGTTTTATTCAGTTTGCTCCAAGGGCAAAATCAATTTTAATAAGGATCACAAACATCATTTTGATTGGCTCACAAGCCTGATCAGTAAAACCTGAAAAACGGAAAATGTTACACAAGTTGCAAAGAAAGTACTCCTGGAATTCACTGACATGATAGCAAGTGGAAATAATGTAAGTGCAACAGGTGTTAACATTTCGAACAGCATTTGTAACCTGCCCCTTTCTAGACAATTCTGGTACTTTGCTGCTAAACCCTTCATATATTACTGCTGACTTCCTCTGACACGAACTAGGATGTTACAAAACTCCTCCTGGGCCTTACTCTTGCTGCACCTGAGTGGTTCCTATTCCTACAGCACTGGCGTATGCCGTCAAGATTTCCACTATCTGTTTCGTTTCTAGAGTCATTCGGGCTTCCTTCAGCCAGTCCTGCGCCACTCGTCTGGACTCCCCTTTCAGCTGATTGACAAACTTGGCTGCCAGCTCCAGATCACCATGCTCAATGCAATAGGAGGCATATGACAGTAATTTAAATGTGTTTATATCCTCAGGGGAAAGCTCCACTGGTGGCTTCAGTTGCTGAGGTGGGAACAGGAGGAGGGACTGCAAGTAGGAGAGGAAGTATTGGTATAAGCTATTTCTGGTTTCATCAATCATCGCTACCCTTCGGGCCAGCTTTTGGACAGCATAGAAACGAACTCTAAGGGTCTCTTCACTGTATACCCCACGGGTCAGGGACTCTGGAGGGATTGCTGAGGTTAAAGCTTGGGCAAATTCACTATCAGAACAGGTGGCTCTGATGGCCTCAACGGCACTACCCAGCGGGACAGTGGGCTGGTCTGCAGATGCCGTCTTCATGCTATATTTCAGTGCCTCCACCGAGAGCCAGAGTTGGTGGGCTTTTCTGGCTTCCTCTTCAGCAACTGCGTGACCTATAAAGAAAACAAAGGCAAAGAAAAACATTTTCCTTTCCACTCAACTATTTGTCCTTATACATCCAGAGAACTGATGTACCTTCAATAAGCTAAATCCACACCTGTGGAAGATGGGGCCACAAAGAGCCTCCTCCAGCCCCACCCCACCACTTATTTCTGGAGTGTTCTTTCCTAGCTGGCTTCTTCATATGAGACATAATTTGATGAAGACTTGTTTTTTTTCTGAGAGAAAATGGATGGCTGTATGTGCACAAGCACAACTGAGTCTCCCTTCTCTGTGACATCTAGGATGGTGCATGGCATCTAATTCAGGTATATTTGTAGAAATGTTTTCAAAGGAAACATTTATATGCTAAGACTTATGCTAAGGCCATCAGAAACTCCCTGAAAAGGGATGGAAGACTTCAAATAAACTTAATGGTCTATTTATTATCTTTATGTGACAAAAAGATTCCATAGCACCCCCAAAAAACCATTTTACCAACATCTTCATTGTTAAGACTTTTCCCTTTCAATGTGGCACGTGGAGGCCTCAGTGTAACTACTGTCCATTTGGTAGGTGGAACCAGCAAATCACCATATCCAGATAACCCTCCAACAGCAACGACTGGGGACAGATCAGCACTGCCTGGAGGCAAGCATGGGACCACACTGACCTTTTACTCCACTCAGGACACATGTGGCAGCGCCTAAATGTGTTGGGTAAACTGCCTCATAAATGGTGATCTAATGTCTGTCACATAAGGAGTAAAATTTCCACTTAACTTATATATAACTTTTAGATTGTTTTAAATTTCCTCCCACAACTCTGTTCCAAATTTACCAAATCTGCAGCTAATTTTCTAAGAAATGAATGAAGTTTATCAGAGTGACTTCAGCATCTTTAAGGCCTCATGTCAAGGCACATATCCCATTAAACTCATAACAAGAAATTATCCTAAGAAGTGGACTGAATGCAATGATCTAAGAGGTCCGTGCACTCACTCTGAACAGCCTGTTCGATTCCCCTCAGTCTGGCATAGGCGGTGTTTATATCCAGAGTAAAGTTGTCAACTTGCTCTTGAGTGAGCCGGCGGAACTCTAATTCCTGTTCAGCGAGTTTCTCGGACAGGTCCTGAAGTAGAACAGAAACATGGTACAGGAAGGAATCGATGCTTCCACATTGCACATCACTTACCGGGGCACTAAAGTCTTCCAGCAGCTGCTCACCTCCAAAAGCAAAGAGGGCCTTTAAAGTCTCAAAACAGTTGTCATGAAACACCTGCATTATGTGTAAGTTTTCAGAATTTCCTAAAACTCTTATCTGATGTGTAACTTTCTACAAATTTACTAATGGAAGCTAGCATTAGAAGAGGCAGACTAGCAGAAAAAGGCAGCTATGGAAATGAGAAAATACCAACTTTGGACAATTAACTACTGCCACACAAACACAATAATTAAATTGTATTAAATATCCTCTAATTTAAGAGATTACAGATTTATTTTTCTCAGGAAAATACCCATCAAATAGAATTTAAAGGAAAATGCTTTTTCATACTGGCATAAATTTCAATTTTCTGGTAGATTTTCTGACATGGAAAACCTCATTCCCTTCTTGTGAGACAAAAATATTTAGTATATTATAAAGGACTTGCTGAGTAGAAGCTAATTATGATTAAAGGTATTCTGATGATTTCCAAACTTAACCCCTCTGGAACATTTCCTCAGATATAAAAATCTAGGAACTAACCACACAATCCACAGTTTATGGGGATGAAGCAGTGATCTATTCATTTTCTTAAAAACAAGTTATCACAATCAGATGTCTGTTTTGTTTACTTGGTTCTGTCTGACCATATGCCTTGAGCACCACTGCATCTAAGCACATAGCAGGCACTGCCTGGCACAGGGCTGGCACTCATAAATATTTATTAACTGGCTGAATGGACTCATCCATTAATTATACTGTGTCAAGTATTATTACCTGGGTTCCTAAAACCCCATTTACCAACCCTGCTTAAAGCTTTGAAGGCTCCTAATGATGACACAGATACAAAACACATGATCAATAACACATAGGTACACCTTTATGTAAAAAGGAGCAGTTTTGCAATATACAAAAGTCCCACTCCAAGGGTAGGTAACAAAGAAATCTTTCCCCCATCTTCCATATCCTGAGAGGAATGACATACAAAGCACATTTAAAGGAAAGGAGAGGCCCGACCAGGTGGTTCAGGTGTTTGGAGTGTCATCCCATGCACAAAAAGGCTGCGGATTCGAGTCTGTCAGGGCATGTACAGGAGGCAACCAACTGATGTTTCTCTCTCTATCCCCCACCCTCCTCTCTCTAAAATCAATAAATATACCCTTGGGTGAGGATTTAAAAAAAAAAATATATATATATATTTTGTGTGTAAATAAAGGAAAGGAGAGACTGCTATAAGGGGAAAGGAGGTTTGGGGGGGGGTCAGTGCTTTACAAAAGGTCCTCACCTGCTCAAATTCATGTTTCAGTTCCTGTTCTTGTACCCTAAGGACATCTTGTAAGTGATCAGTGTGGGCAGCAGCCTGTCGGCGAAGCTGGGTTCTCATTTCATTCTCCATGGCATCTCTGACTTCCTCCACCTGAGAAACCAAACAGTAACAATTAGTTCCAGGTTCTCCACTATGCTTTTAGGAAAAGAGAAGACTAGTAACAATGATGACAGCAGCATCCATGTCCCGAGTCCCTGTAATGTGCCACACACACCTACACATTCTCTACTTCTACTTCTCGTAGGAATCAGAAAGCTGAACACTGAAAGGCGACTCAAGCAAGGTCACACCATTGTGGCAAAAATCAGATTTCAAACAGTAGTCTCTCTGCTCCAAAATTTGTGTTTCTTCCTATCACCAGGCTGCCTCTTATACAAAGCAAACACTGTCATTTCCTGAATCACACACTCCCCTTGAGAATTAACAAATTCCAGATCATGAGGGGGAAAAAGTCACTACAAAGACTTGGGATCAAACAGCTTCACCACAACCATCTCTGTGACCCTGGGGAAATTATCTTCTCAAGTCTCTGCTTTCTCATCTGTGAATAATAATGCCCACTGTGAAAAACTGCTAAGAAAATTAATATCTGGAAGTTGAGGAACACACTTTCTTCTAAACAAAGAAAACTGCTCTGAAACTGCCTATTTTATATAAACTTAGGTTCAACATGGGCCAAATCAAACCAAACTATGAAAATCCCTGCCTAACAATCAGCCCTGGGCCAAATTATTTAATACTAATTACCTACAATTCATTAACTGACTTATTCTCAGAAACAATACAGTTAATAAATGAATCCATTTAGTCAGCACATATTTATGGACAGCGAGCCCTGTGCTGGGCAGTGCTTACTCTTTGCTTAGATGCAGTGGTATTCAGGCAACCAGACAATAAACTAAATGGACATCTTAGACTGTGAGACTTGTTTTTAAGAAAATAAGGCAATATGAGAGAAATATAGAGGCTCTACTTTAGATTGAAGGGATAGGAATGGCCTTGCTGAGGTGACATCAAGCTTAAAAGTAAGGTTTAAAGAGAGGAACCAGAACAAGGTACCAGACAAGAGCAAAAACCCTAGAGAAAAAGATGTAGTCGAGGTACTCCCCCCCCCCCCCAAATAAACAGGGACCCTGGTAAGTAAGGGAAGTAGGAAAGCCTAGCTCACAGCAAGCAGGAATAAGCTCGAGAGGCCTTGTTGATCCAGGCTAAGAACATGGATTTCATGTTAAATGCAGTGGGCAATCAGCAGGGGATTTTCAGCAGCCTGGTGTCCGATCAGAATGTTTTGTAAAGACCACTTTCCTATGTAAACAGACATAGAAAGATGGGTATGAAAACATGGAAGCTGTCAAGATGACACTCTGGATGAAAGGTGGTAGGAATGGAGAAAGAGAAAAGGGAACAGATTTGGGTTTACTTTAGATGCAGAACTGAACTGGCCAGATATGACAATGGACTGGATGTCCAAGTTGATGGAGGAATGACTATTCATGATTTCTTGCTTGAGCAACTGGGTAGATGGAAGTTCATTTAAAGAAGCAAGCTGAGGGAGGGGCTGGGAGACTGACTGGAGAAAATCAAGAAATTTGTGAATATGCCGAGTCTGAAATGACTGAGAATCCAGCTGGAGGCATCAAGTCTGCTGCTTTCAGGCAGCTAGAAGCCCAGGCAGATGTTGGAGCTCACCACATAAGTGTCTCAAGTGACAGGTATTACTAACACTTCAAGGCCACAGAACTAGTTAAGAGCACTTGGAGACAGTTTAAATGGGCAAGTTTCAGAACCAATGCCAGTGCATGCTGGTATCTGAGGGGCTGAGCAAAGGAGGCCAAGGAGTGGCCAGCAAGTAAAAGGAAAGCCAGGAGAAAATGGTGTCCCGGAGGGGGGAAGAGTGTCAAGGAGGAGGGAGCAGCCCGGCCAGACGTGGCTCAGCAGTTGAGCATCAACCTAGGATCCAGGAGATCAAGGTTCGATTCCTGGTCAGGGCACATGCCCAGGTTGCGGGCTCGATCCCCAATGACTTTCTTGTCATTGATGTTTCTATCTCTCTCCCTCTTTCCTCTCTCTCAAATCAATAAAGATATATTTTAAAAAATTAAAAATAAAAATAAAGGAGGAGGGAGCAGTCCGTGGTGCAGCTGAGAGAACACAGGAGGATGAGGAGTCAGGTTCCCAACCAGCCTGTAGACACCTACGTTACACGATGTGCCCAGACGGAGGGCTGAAGAGCACAAAGAGCAATTCCACCCATTCTTAGCCACCAACTACTTAAAAACACTAGCAGAGAAAAAGATACTCAGACCCCAATAGGTTCTTTCGGCACTGCTTTCAGGGACAGAGCTCCCCTGGGAAAAGATAAGCTAGATAATCCGAGATACTAGTAGCCTGCTCCTTTCTTACACCTCTGCATCAGCTCAACACAAAGGCACTCTGGCAGACTCCTCCTTCCCTAGAAGCCCTGACTAGACCAAAGGCCAAAGCTCCATTCAAGAGCTGGGTTGGCATGACTTACATCTAATATTTTAAAGTCAGTGACTACTGGTATTATCTCTAGAAGTAGATAATCAGGTTAGGTTCACTTTAAATATTAGCCCATCCTCATTTCTTCTACCTTTCTGTCTTGTTCAGCCTCTATCTCACTCCTGTGATGGTCTAATGCCTTTGCCACTGCAGAGTCAAATGCCTGCTTTTCTTCCCGCTTCTGTTTCTCCAAGGCCAACGCAATGTGCTGCTTCTCAGTGGCTTTCTGTTCTGCGAGCTCTCTGTTTAGCTGGTCAATGCGACGATGAGCGTGAGCAATCAGGGAGTTCAGATCATCGGTAGACAGCTTGTCAGCTAAACAGAAAACCACATGAAAATGTTAATTATTTCACCAAAGTATATATCTACCAGGTAACTTGTTTCAGTTGATTTTAAAATTTAACAGCTGTAAAACAGAGAGCAGCGAACACTTAAAAAGAGTTTAGATTCTCCAGTACAATCAGAAATTTGTAGCTCATGGCCAGCAACTACGATGTTCTCAATCCCAAGCAAAGTAATTTTCGTCGGCTTTCAAGTATATAATCAGTTCTTTTCCAGGAACCCAAAATAATAACTCACTATAATTTTGCCTCTAAGGACAAAGCTTACATATACAATCACTTCTATGTTTTCTATTATGCATGACTGGTTAGTCATAACAGGCATCCAATGAAAGATTCTCTTCTGCTAAAACGCAAATCAAATTCAAACTCTTGCAGGCTTTTCACCAATAAGAGTGTGTATACCTTCACTCCTTTTTTTTTGTATTTTTATATATATATATTTTATACCTTCACTTTTAAACAGATGACATTATCTAGGACAGTGATCCACAACCAGAACTGGTCACCAGAATCACTTTTAGAGTTTTAAAAGTACTCATGCCCAAAGACTCTGACTTAGGCTTAAACACTCTTTCCCCCACAATTTCACACTCCAGAAGTGTTCTAATATATTACCACAGATTAAGAATTATGGCTCTAACAGCAAAATACAGACTGTGAGAAATACTACATGATAAATGACTCAACTCTATAGTAAATAGATTGAAAAGCAAAAAACAAAGTGGGGATAAGAGAGTTACTGACCAAATTCAACATGTATAGCTCCTTTGTAAACTGACTTGAATAGAATTAAAACAACTCATTCTATAAAAAATTGAGGATATTTGACCACTGAAAAGACATTTGATTACATTAAGAAATTATTAGTTTTGAGTGTGATGATAGTATAATGATTATGTTTTTTAAAAAACACATTGAAAAGTATTTACAAGTAATAGGACATAATATTTGGAATTTCCTTCAAAATAAGCTGTGGAAATCAATGAGACAAAACTAGCCATATGTTGATCACTGATGAAGTTGGGTGATAGATCTATAGGAGTCATAGTTTTCTTCTTACTTTTAACTGCTTAAAATTTTACAAAATAAAAACTTAAAACACACACATCTACAGGTTTCCAATCACTTGGTGAAACATTTTTGTAGATGAGAGAATGTGGATGTGAAAAAGATCCAAATCAGACTTCTCACGCACAGCGTAATTCTACTTGACGTTATTCAGATGGTCTAGTATAAGAACCATAGGCTAAACAAAAAGACTTCTTTTACGACTCAAAAGCCTTTAAACATAAAAGACACATAATTACTCACCTAGGTCAGAAATAGCTACAAAGGAAAAGAAAAACAGTTTTTTAAAAAATACGTATTTCAGTTTTTAATCATTAATAATTAAATAGAAATATCAAAAAGGAAACAAGGAGGACTGAGAAGCCAGTAGAAAAAGAATATTTTAATATTGGGAAGCAAATAATAGTTTATTTCCTAAGATTTTAAAGGATTGCAAAACAATATAAATCAAGGTAAATTCTAACATTTCAGAAAGGGTCACTGATATTAAAAGTAGTTCTCATTTCTAGGCACTCATCTCTATCTGTTCTAAAGCAATCAATTTAGTTTCTACACAAAAACTGTAGTTTTCATTTACGCCCTCCGTTCGCATTAGTTCATAAAGTATTTCACCAAGACACAGTCCTGACTCTGTTCTCAGTACCAGGCTTCTAACATTTCAAATAATTAAGAAATTGATCTTTCGTCTTTGGAAATCTGAAAACAGTGAAATCACATTACATTTGCAGGGGCCTTTCCCAATGTACATGATACATGTCTTTAATGCTGGGGTTTTCAACCTCGTTACTACTGACATTCTGGCCAGCTAAGTCTTTGTTGTGAGGGCTAGCTAGTCCGTGCACTGCAGGATGTTTAGCAGCACCTCTGGCCTGTATCCACTAGATGCCAATAGCAACCGCCAATGTGGCAAATAAAAATATCTTCAGACATTGCCAATATCCTTCGGGGGAGGGGGGGAAATACCTGGGTTGGCAACAATTGCTTTAATGTTTTTATTTTTTACAATGGGCATTTTCAAAATCAGCAAATGAATTTTAAAAATTAAAAACTTCTGAGGCTGGCATGCAAAAAGTAGTAGAATTCAGCCTAGTGAGAAGACCAAATACAGTATTTTAAATGAGAGAATGCAAATTCCTAGGGCTGGCACTCGTATTGCGTTTACTTCAGCCAAGCTAGACTCCGCGCTGTCTTCTAATGTCACGTTTATGCTAAGGAGCTTATACCTAATGGAGAGAGATACACAACAAACACAAAAACCTGGAACTAAGAATTTCAAAGGATAAGAGAAGGTGAAGTGGTAGAGTGCCTTCTGGAGTAAGATGAAGAGAGAAAGTCCTAGCATGATAGAAGTTTCAGTTGTCACCTTGAAGCACAGCCCTTGAGAAATTCTGATAAGGGATGTGGTGCAGATGTGGCCTTAACTAAGCCTGATCAGGGAAGTCTGTCCACACTGCCCTCTTTCCAGTTTCTAGTAAGTTTAAACAACAATGTTCAAACAAGAGCCACTGTTCCCCGAATGAACTTCATGTGCTTCTCCACTTTAATCTCCTAAAAATCCTGCTTTTATTTTTTAATTTAACATAAGCCTGATATCTCCCTCAAGTCAATCAACTGAATTAAAAAAACTAAATGTCTGAGTTATTTTTTGACAGTCTTGACTCCACCTCTTGCCATTAAATATCCCTGGCTTGCCATGATGCAGATAAAATTCCTGCACTGGTCTTTATTACCTCAGCTCCTTAGACTAGCCATGGTTCTGCGATGCAACCTTGACACTTGCAGCCCAGAGAGGCCTCCTTAACACCAGTTCTTCAGATCCTACCTGATGTTCAGTTTCTAAGAGACACTGGCATTTATGTAGTATTTTGACTTTGTTGAGACTGGTAACCTCTAATTCTTACTACCCGCACAGCACTTCAGAAAAATGAGACTATCCCCTGCAGGTGCACTATGTAACTGCTTAACCATCAGAGTTCTCTGCAGTCTGAGCCATGTGCAAGGCAAGAGCCGCACAGCCAATTTCCTTCTCACTGCATTGTCCCTGGATGAGTTCTCAACCACAGTGCTCTCACAGAGCAGTAAGGGGTGCCTTAAGTAATTCATTATGAATATTTTTAAAGTACCAAAGGTTTTGAATAATTTTACATATATATATAATATTCTAAGAGAATCAAGGTTATAATGCCACTCTCTCACTTGGATATAAAAAAAAAAAAGAGAAACAAAAAACCTTTTTTCTTTTGAGTAGCAGAAATCAGAATGGAATCATAGGTTATGGAATCAAACACTGGCTAGAACTTTACTGTCAAAGGTGTGTTTCCTGTCATGGCTGTGACTGAAATAAATGTTAAAATCCTACTTGTACACCAAATGAGATATGCATGCCAGAGGGGTTTGGACTAGATGAATGGAGTTGAAGGCAGTTTAGATTAGTCAATCAGTTGTTAAAAAATAAAAAAGTGCCAATACTTCAGCTGTACTTACTCATCCCTTTCCACCCTGGCAAGACTCCTGGAGTAATACTGTCCAGTTCTCGCTTAAAGTCATCCCGGGCTTGGACCACAAGCTCATGATACTGAGACACAACCTTAGCCTCAGACTGAGCTGCTTCAACCTGAACAAATACAAGGGGTACATGGTTCAAGTGAACAAAAAGTACCATACACGTTCCAAAAAACAGAAGTTATATTCATTTATTTATTTATGTTTGGTTGGGAATATATCAACACATAGAGAGAAAACTAAAGCTCAGAAAAAGGAACATAAGCCCTGTCTGTTTTCTTCTAATTCTATTCAAATACCACGGGCAAGCCCTTTCCTAGCTTACTGTGCCTGTGTCCATCTTTCTCTGGGTCATAGGAAACTACCCACAGATCACAGTGCAAACAGAAGGTCTGCTACAATGGAAATTTTCGTTAAGTGGAAACAACCATGATTAAAAATGTTACCTATTATAAAAAGTATCAACAATACTGAACAATCCACTTTGTATTCAACTCAAGCTTTTGAAATTTGTAACATCTAATATTCTTTGCAGGGGAAAAGGGAGAGAGATGGTAGAAATTTGTTTTCCTTAATTCTTAAAATCCTTTGGCTAAAGGATTATATTTAAAAGTAAAAAATACCTGTAAATGACCTAAAAAAACCCACCTTTCGGACCACATTATCCAGGTCAACTATCAAGTTGTGAAGCTTCCCCTCTGCAGCAGTGATATGAGGTTTGCCCCCAGCAACCTCTTTTTTCTTTGCGTTTTCAATTACACTTTTCATCTTCTCTAACTCTTCTCTGAAAACCAGTAAAACAAAACAAAGATTTAGTATTATTCCTTGTCAACTTTATTAAAGAGTTTAAAGTCAACACAACATACAATTGTTTAAAGTTTATGAAAAAATATAATTTGAAAAAAATTACTCAATACTTTTTTAATCAATAGGCAGAGAAGCTGTGCTTGTCAACAACTGAAACAGCTCAGTCAGAAGCCAGATTTCCTAGAAGGAACCAGAGAAGCGGATGCTGTACAGGAAGACATGGGCTTCAAAACCAGGCAGTCCTGGACTCTGCTTCCAGATCAGCCCCTCCTTTGCTGCACACACTTGTATTAATAGGTATCAGAGGCAATTCATAAATACCTGGCACAGTGCCTGCCACAGAAGACCACTCTAAATGGCAGCTTTTGCCAGGATTAGGTTGACTCCTCTGCCAATGAGTGTAAAGAAAGCAAAAGCAAGGGAAGAGGCCAAAGAGCTCACTGACCAAGTAGCTGGGTGTCAGAGAGCTCTCGCTATTCGGGATGTTTCACAGGCCAGATGGACTGTGGTCTGCCCATCACAAAACACAGGCTGAGAGCCCCGACTCACGGTCTAGAGCAGGGATGGGAAACATCTAGCCCGCGGGCTGTCATTTGGTTGGGCCCAGCCAAGGCCACCCCAAAGAGAAGCAGTTACAGCCATCACATCAGGGGTGAGTTAGTTAAATGTTTGACCAAATATAGCAGGCTAATTTTTAAGTTGATAACTTTGTATAGCCCTCGAATGATGTTATAAATATCCAAACGGCCCTTGGCATAAAAAAGGTTCCCCACCCCTAGAGTAATGTGAGCATAATGTCTTAAATCCCCTAGAAGATATGCTGACATTATCAGAAGGCTTTCCTTCTTCTATCAATAAGAAATATCTTAAGGAAGATGGCAAAATTTTGAATGACGTAACAATTCCATTATGCTGATGAGAACCTTTATTCAAATGTGGGTAGGTTTCCATTGTACTTGGTTTGCATGCTTGAGTCTAGTTTCAGCCAACTTCCAGGAATCGAGGGTCAAGGTGGCATAAAACTAACCCATTATACTATATAAACTACTTTGGTAGTTGGGCAAGGAGATTGTGAGATATCCTCTAAATTCTAGTAATAAAACTGCTCAAACCATCCAAGAAAAATCTTGAAGTTATGCTAGAAGCTCAGTAAGTCTGTAGAGAAGCAGCACCTAAGCAATAATACAAAGAAAAACTGCTTCTTATATAAGATCTCTTATATAGGTTTCTGTCCAATTTGTTTTGGCCTAATTATACTTCATTCCCTCCCTCCTTTTTAAATTGCAGTTTAAAATACCAATACAAATCAAGACTACGTGGAGAGGGAGGAAAGGGCTTCTCTGCTTCCTTTCTAGAGACAATACAAAGAAAACCCAGCCCAAAGAAAGCCACCAGGAGGCCCTAATTACTTGTTAAAGTCCATGAGTAATTACTTGGCTTTGAGAAGGGCATCGGCAGCCTCATCAACTGCCTTTCTGCGTTCCTTCAGTGCACCTTCCACTGTGCGCCACTGAGCCGACTTCTTCTCACCTGTAATCTAAATAGTAAGTTTTAATTACTAAACTTATTGGGATAATTGCTTCGTAAGGTATATAAATGTCTAATCAGTATGTTGTACACCTGAAGCTAATATTGTATGTCAACTGTAATTGGAAAATTAATTTTTATAAAAGGAGCTCTGGCTGGCGTGACTAAGTGGTTAGAGCATCAGCCTGTGCACCGAAGGGTTGTGGGTTTGATTTCCAGTCAAGAGCACATATCTGGGTTGTAGGTTCAATCCCTGGCCTTGGTCTATACACATGTGGGAGGCAACCAATCAATGTCTCTCACACTGATGTTTCTCTCTCTCTCTCTCTCTCTCTCTCCCCCCTTCCACTCCCCCCTTCCAAATGAATGGAAACATATCCTCAGATGAGGAGTAACAAAAAAATAAAAAATAAAAAAAATAAAAGGAGCCAAATACTGAGTGCCAAAAAAAGGGTCTGAATTACGTAAGCATGAATAGCTGCTTTTATTGTCATAAGCCAACGTGACTAACTGCAGAAACAAGCGACATTAAATTCAAAGGTAAAAAGTTCCATACAATAATTATCCAGAGCAGGAGTTCTTAATCTAAGGTTCACAGTGAGGGTCAAAGAAATCCATGAACCATCTCCCATCAAACCCACACCTCCCAACAAAATTGTAAAAGACTGTGTTTCTGTGCATAAGGGTATTTTTATTAGATTCTCAAAAGAAGATATGAGGCAGAAAAAGTTATTAAGAACAGTAAGTTGTCATGAATTATGTTTGCTGATTAAATCATTCTTAAGTGAAGCACTGGTACTTAAATTTTTCTTAACTGGCAGGTCTGTCTACCAAAATCATAGTTTAAGGATGAGTAGAAAGTTTATACATTTGTAGGGTCCTTAAGCCTCCAAAACATTATCCTAAAGAATGACTTTCTATATCTGTAAGGTTAAAATCAACTAATGTCAACCCTTCCAAGCTGAACTTTACAGAATGTGAATTATATACATAGATAAATAAAATTTATATATAAATAAAAGTTTCCCTTGACAGTTCCTTAGGCAGGTCCAATATGGTTTTGCTCCAACACTGGAACTGATCTCCACTTCTTCACCTGAGCAGAGTTGGCTCATATTTAGGAAACACATCGTACCAACACCCACTCACCCCGGCCACGTGAAACCCTGGACTCATCTGTGCCATTAGTGATCTGGGTTCTTGCAGCAAGAAGCTCACACCATGAGAAATGCAAGAACCCAGATCACTAATGGCACAGATGAGTCCAGCTCCCATTCTCCCCACATTCTGCATCATGTACACAATAAATGGAATGTTATTTGGAACTGTGTGAACTATTTTAAATTATTTTAAAATTAACTATTAACTATTTTAAATGGTTTTTTTCTCTTTCCTTTTGACAACTGCATATAAAGTGAATGTGTTCTGTGTAGATATGAAGCAAAACTACCTAACGACTTATCTAGAAAGTATACTGTGCTAGGTCCCTGGAGAAGAACAGGAATAAACTAAATTATCAGAGAACAAAATACTTTTATCTAGGAAAAAACAACTGAATTGGTTCAATAATCACATTTCAAATTGCCCAAAGAGAGCCACACCTAGAACATGACTGTCATTTCAGTAAGGTGTCCTGGACCACGGATGCCCAACTTATACCTTCCATTGAAGGAAATACAAGTCGTTCTGCCTCTGTAGTCCAAGGCCTGCTGCTTTGGAAGGAGGGCTCGGCAAAAGTAATGCCTGTGGTTTCGGTCATTCAAAACCAATTTTCCATATTATGTTCCCACTGACATCTAGCATGGTCTCCATTTTAAAGGTACATCTATTATTGTCAATGGGAAGTTTAAAGAGCCAATTCCTTAACCTTGCCACTGGACCACTGTGAAGATCTGAGAAAGTTTCTCAGAATACCATTTTTAAATGCTTAAAATGAAACTACAAGATTACAAAGGAACCCAATTATATTGAAATATTGTCATAAAATTTTTTAATTTTGTGAAACAGAAACCAAGATCAAGTGGTAGGACTAATGAATAGAAGTAGTGATGAGTATAAATGACATTTAAAGATCTGCAAGTACTATAATGTGATTTGAAAATACCCGTGCTTTCTATAGGTGACAAAATTAGGAGTAGCGCTAACACTACTGCATGTGAAGTGTTTAAATTTTTTAAAATGCACAATTGTAGTGAAAAAGTAACTACTGATCACGCATGATCCTCCTGATCCATGAGATTTATAGTTTATTCTTTAAATGACGTGGAATCAAGATACATATTTTACATACTAAATAACTGAATGTAATTATAAAGGAAATTTATTGAGTCCCAGTATTACATTTTTAAATCAGTGTAATTATTTTATCCTTTGACGTATTCAATGTAAGTTAAATAATCAGCATAAGCATGTAAAGTAACTGGTGCTTTAGGGTACATGGGATCTCCCTGTATTACTTTTTACAACTGCATGTCCATCTAAAAGTATCTCAAAGTAAAAAGTTTATTTTTTAAAAATTGGCAATTTTAAAGCAAAAAATGGAAAGTAACAAATACATTCAAGCACTATTAAGATATGAAAGCAAATCTTATCATAGCTGAACTAATTCTTGTACCATATCATTGTTGTGAGATAAAATACCATATAAAAATTCATTAAAGAGAACATTTAAAGGTTTTTCTTGTGTGTTTTTTTAAAAAAAACAATTTCTTTAGATTATCTTCGCTTAGTGAGAGAAAATCCATGCTGGGAGAAGAAATCAGTTTCTTAAAATATCACAGGTCTAATCACTCTTTGGCTCACCTCAGAATTGTCCATGGCTGCTTTCAGTATGTTGGAGTGGGCATTGACGGCCTGGACTGCAGCGTTCTGAGCTACGATGGCCTGCTGAGTGATGCGAGAAGTTTGGCTCAAAGCATCTTCTAAGCTCTTGGCTAGAGCTAAAGTAAAAAGAACAGTTTAAAAAAATAGAACCCACCCCCCGCCACAAATGACTTTATTTTAAACTTTCACTCTTCTCCTATTGAGTTTTCCATTGCATTCCCCCCCCCAAATGTTAAAGCAACAGAAAACATACAGATTTAGGGAATCAAAGTTTCATTTTAAAGTATGATAAAATATTAGTAATTACTAAATCTGGATGGTAGATCTGTGGGGGTTCATTATACTATTTTTACGCTTACGTACACCTAAATTTTTTCAAAATAAAAAGTGTTTTGGGATTTTTAAAAATGCTTAAAGAAGGCTAGCATTTATTTCAAATGGGAGGAACAAGGTTTAGGGCACCATAGTCCCTTTCATCTATTAGAGGGTATAAATTCAGCATTTTTCATTTTAAATAACAATCACATAGAAAGAACCACAGGAATTAAGAGGTACCCATTTTCATCTCCTCAGCAGTAAGGGATACTCACAGTAAATTATCTCTATCACCAAGATATAAAAAGACGACTGACAGATAAGGGGAAGACAAAGACAAACAAGAAAACATGCAAACAAAACAGAAAAGGTTGCTTGGGAATGGACCGTGTTTTCCACAAAGAACTCAAGAAATAGCAGACACCAGTATTCAAGATCACACTGCTATCTGCTGCTTCAGGAATCAAAAAGAAATGTAATTTTTTTAAAGTAAAGCAAGGAATGATTTTAGATACAATACTAAAATGGAAAAATGGTCATTTGAAG
Source organism: Miniopterus natalensis (assembly GCF_054644295.1). Taxonomy (NCBI): domain Eukaryota; kingdom Metazoa; phylum Chordata; class Mammalia; order Chiroptera; family Miniopteridae; genus Miniopterus; species Miniopterus natalensis. The sequence continues at coordinate 49,331,547 of NC_142093.1, forward strand.
AAAGGAGGCCAGTGAGAATACAAATTTAACAGATGACAAAATAAGGAAAATATATTTAGAAAAAACAAAAGGTGATTTTGAGCAAAAGAAGCATAAGCTAGAGGACAAATGGAACCTGATGAACCACACGCAGCACCTCTGCAACACAGACGGAAGGAGAAAGCTAATACTAAGAAAACACCAAGACGTAAATGTGAGACTGATGTTCAACTGAAAACACAGGGGATATAAAGAGAGAAAGAGGTTACAAAGAAACAGGCCTGGCCTGGCCAGTGTAGCTCAGTAGTTGATTGTTGACTCATGAACCAAGAGATCCCTGGTTCAATTCCTGTTCAGGGCACATGCCCAGGTTTCGGGCTGATCCCCAGTAGGGGGGAGGGGACAGCCAATTGATGTGTCTCTCTCATCGATGTTTCTATCTCTCTATCCCTCTCCCTTCCCCTGTCTCTAAAATCAGTAAAAGCATATTTTTTAAAGAAACATGCATGAATTAATAGTGGGACATTACTTCAAGCACAAGTAACAGTAAACCACTTTACAGAGGCCCACAAACCCCAGGAGATCAGACTGCTGGCCTAAAGCCCTCTTCAGGGTTCTATTCACTGGGCTTTTTTTTAATATTGAGTTGTATGAGTTCCCTATATAGTTCAGATATTAAACCCCATATCAGATATATGGTTTGCAAATATTTCCTCTCGTTCCATAGGTTGCCTTTTCATTTCACTGACTGTTTCTTGTGCTGTACCGAGGTCTTTAGTTTGATGTATCCAACTTGATTTTTCATGCTTTGATTATTGATAACATTTTTACACACACACATTTTTAAATTAAAGTTTGGGAGAAAACTAAGAGATGACAGACAAAATCCTGAACATTTCTGCTTTGCCCAAAATGAAAGATAAAAACAACCAGACAAAGAAAAAAGGAGCATGATGAAGCGGCAAACACTGCCATCTTAAATTTATGGGTTACTTCAAGTTGTCCATATGATGAAAGAGCAAAAAGTAAAGAAAAAAATGAAAGAAAAAAAATGATCTTGATTTGTAGTAAAGAATTCAGGAACAATTAAAAAGTGGAAAAAATAGAAATATTTCACTTATTTAGAAGTCAAAATATTCCTCAAAAAATACAACACTCTCAAACAAAAACTACCCCAAATCCACACCTATGCTCCTCTGTCCCTTCTACTCTTTACACAATTCTAACAAACTTGTCTACCCCAAAACAAACAAACAAAAAACTACCCCAAATCCACACCTATGCTCCTCTGTCCCTTCTACTCTTTACACAATTCTAACAAACTTGTCTCCTCTGAGTAGGGCAGATCCAACACATTGGAAGGGAAACAGGAACCACTTAAGGAAGAAGACGAGTAGAAATATGGGTAGGGAGCGAAAACAAAACAAAACAAAACTCTAAAGAACTTAAAACAAACATTTCCTCAATCCAGCAAAAAGCTACATGCCCACTACCTCCAGAGACTTCAATACAATGCAGCACAGAGTAATAAATTATGTTTCATGTGCCTTGCTTAAGACAGGAACATACATTTTTACACATCTAATATCTTTTTTTAGACCATCATAAAACTTAAAATTGAAATGTAAAAAGAAATGTGCTTCAGTTAGCTGGAAACCAGAAATGTGTGGAACATTCATCCCCCACCAATGTCACATAAGAGGACTACTACAGTGAGAGTCCAGAGGCTGGCTAATAAACCAGAGTGTGAGCCACTCTGACGTACACAAATAAATTTATGAGTTTAACAATTGAAACTCTTAGGCCATGCAACTTAACACCAAAAAATCCAATTAAAAAAATGGGGAGAGGACTTGAATAGACATTTCTCCAAAGAGGACATACAGATAGCCAACAGACATATGAAAAGGTGGTCAACATCACTAATCATCAGGGAAATGCAAATTAACACCACAATGAGATATCACCTCACACCTGTCAGAATAGCTAACATCAATACATAAACAAACAAGTGCTGGCGAGGATGTGGAGAGAAAAGAACACTGGTGCACTGTTGGTGGATTACAAATTGGTGCAACCACTATGGAAAACAGTCTGGAGGCTAAAAAAATTAAAAATAGAACTGCCTTATGACCCAGCAATTCCACTTCTGGGTATTACCCAAAGAAATACAAAACACTAATTCAAAAAGATATATGCATCCCTATGTTCACTGCAGCATTATTTACAATAGTCAAGATATGAAAGCATCCTAAGTGTCCATTAATAGATGACTGAATAGAGAAGATATGGTACACGTATACAATGGAATATTACTTGGCCATAAAAAACAATGAAATCTTACCATCTGTGACAGCATGGATGGACTTATTATGGGTATTATGATAAGTAAAATAAGTCAGACAGAGAAAGACAAGATATGATTTCACTTATATGTGGAATCTAAAAAAAAATAAACAAACAGAAACAGACTCATAGATACAGAGAACAAACTAATAGTTGTCAGGACGGAGGGGGGATGGGGGCCAAGTGAAAAAGGTGACGGGATTAAGTACATATTGGTAGTTACAGAATAGTCATGGGGATGTCAAGTACAGCATGGGGAATATAGTCAACAACATTATAGTAAGTATGTATGGTGGTAGTGGATACTAGATTTATAGGGGGGATCACTTAGTAAATTACATAAATGTCTAACCACTACGCTGTATACCTGAAACTAATGTATACTGAATGTCACCTGTAACTGAAAAAAGAAAAGGAAAATAAAGACTCAGGCAAATTACAAACAAATAATTTCTGTTCACCAGAGTATAAAGAATCTTTAGCACTAACCATAATAAAAACAGATGGAGAAAGTACAGGTATTATTTGTAGTTTTCACCAACTGTATACTAAGAATAGCCCTTGTCACCTTGTCAGATGGAAAGAACACAAATGCTGACATAAAGGTGGTGAATAGAGCAATGCCACTAAAGAAACAAAAGAACCACAACTAGCTGATAGATGAGAAATTTATGCTGATGGTTGAGAAAGAGAGCAACTAACAGGGATGACTGGAAGGACTTCAGAAGTCGTATGGCTTACATACACTCAAGCTTAACTTGTTCTTGCTTTTCTTGTTGTGCAAGGCGAGCTGCAACTTCTTCAGGTGGTCGCTCCCTTACAGAAGCTGGGGATGCTTCCTCTTGCAGCAAAAGTAAAGAGGAAATCAAATTTCAGCACAGAATTTCAACAGCTCACTGAGATATAAAAATACCATCGTTTTTACTTGCCAGCTATATCAACTGACAGCATCACTCAATGACTCTAACATGAATAAGGGTTCAGTCCTTAGACCCCTTGTTTTCAAAGATTTATTAGACTCTGAAACTGTAAAAATTACCTAAGCAAGTCTTCAGACTTAAAATCGATATAAATATGTACTTACATGGTGTCTAGGGGTTGTCTAGGCATTAAATGGTTCTGATGAGCGTATCATTTATAAGAACACAAATATAAATAAACTACCTGAAGTTGCAGGCCTGGGTTTTCCTTCACCAATGTGAGGGTGACCAGTTTTTATAGATTCTTCATGCTGAACCACAGGGGCTGGGACCGACAGTGTATCACCTGCTGCAGAAATAACTTGAGCTGCCTCTGTAGGTGCTATAAATATGTTACTCGTGGTATAGTTTCCCCGGATAACAGAGAAACACACAGGAATCTACTACTACTGCCACCCCCTTCATGTCTGACTCCATGTGCTGCCACTATTCAAACACACAAACAGGCAGGGGCACTGTCTCCCACATACCCAAACCCACACAAGACGGACAACAGCTGGGAAACACTAAAGGAAAGAGTCCTGTCAGCATCTACCTGAATTTTAACCATCATTATTCTCAGGCAAGGCTTCTAGTAACAGTACTAAGCAGTACTAAATCCTAACATACGAGAAGCAGAGATAAGATTTACATAATGCAGAAAAATAGTAACAAAGGAATAAAGAGCCTGTAATGAAGAAGGCAGACAAAGGAAAGTAATTAACCAAGAAATCTCTTTTAATTGAAGAGTGGTGGAGATGAAACAGGAGGTGTGAGCAAGAACAAGACGACAATTTTAAACACACAAAGTTCAGAGTGAAGATAGTGGGTTAGTGAACAGAATTCTGTTAAAATTATTTCATAGATGTATTTTTAAAGAAAGGAAGGTTAAAAAACTCAAGAGATCATACATTATAAATAAAAGTGTTGAAGAGAAAATGAGTAATTCTAGAGGTAGAATAAAAGGGAAAAGAGTAACAAAGTGGAGAAAATTTTTTTTAAATAAACTGAAGAGATAAAGCTGGATTATCACAAAACCCATTAACTTATCTCCCTGCGCTCCATAGGTCCCATATGCATTCTCCACAATAGTGATCTCATTAAAATAAAAGTCAGATGTCAGTCTCCTGCTTCAGAGCCCTCCCAAGGACTTCCAATCCCACTCAGAACATAAAGCAAAAAAAATTTTTTTTAAAAAGCAAAATTCTTCTGACGGCCTCCAGGACTGCTACAACAGGCTCTGCTCCCTCTCTGACCTCATCTGCCAGTGTTCTCTTGCTTCACTCCAGCTCCATTTGCTCCTTGCTGGAGAATGCCACACCTCTGCACTAGCTCATCCCTCTGCCTGGGATGCCTTTCCCCACCAGCCTTCTATAACTCACTCCCTCATCTCTAGCCTTAGCTCAAATGAAACTTTCCAGGTGAGCCTTTCCTTACTCCATTAGAACTACAACATTCCCTCCCACACTTATCACTAACATCCTATACATTTTTCTTACGTATTTAATACACAATCTCCCTGCCCTCACTCCACTAAGGCATATTAACAGAGTTTGTGCTTGTTAGTTTTTACTACTTTGTTCATTGCTATATCCCCAGTGCCTAGAAGAATGCTTGGCACATAGTAGTGAATATTTGCGAAATGGAAAAGTTACCTGATTTAATTGAGGGCAGAGGTGACTGAGGAGTTCAAACATAACCTAACTCTAACCTATTCAGTAACACATCTGAACAAAAAGAAGTTCAAATGTATTACTGAACAGGTTAGAGTTAGGTTAAGTACTGCAAACTAGGGTGGGATTACTGATAAATCATGAAAGCAAAAAATACCTACAGATCTAGACTAGAACAGACACTTTATCAGTACGAATACAAAGAGGAGAAAAAAACTACTAAAGAGAAAAAATAGGTGTGAAAAGAGAATATGTAAATCTTAAAATCTAAAGGGGGTAAAAAGCTAGGAGTCAGGGGGAAAAAATAAAAGAATAAATAGTCTGTTGAGGGCAAAACTATTCTTGCCATTATCCTCACTGAGTAGCTGTTCATAATAAAGCCCAATTCTGTATTCCTTTCAACCCCTAAAATGAGAGACAAAATAAGTAAGAATAATCCTTTCCCAAGTTGAGAGCTAGGAGCCAGAAGAGTCCTTCATGTGGAAGGGCTGCACTATTAACCGTGGGTACAAATACATTAAAACAATTCATTTACCTATAATTTTTAAAAAATGATTCTAAATATAGGTACCTGCTGAAGCTGGAGTGTCTCCCCTTTGTTTTTGGAGTTGTGAGGCAGGCTGCTTAGATTCTTTCATTACCTCCGATACACTGGAGATTTTTAATGGACCAGATTCAATCTTGGAAATGAAAAACATTTAACATTTTGGATATAATACTGTTTAATTAAAAAGGTAGCATACAGTAACGTGTATTATTTCAACAGTCAAGTTTTTCAGGCTTTTAACATAAAGTTAGCACTTTACAACATAATATGTTTTATTAACCATAATAAAAGAAGCCTTCATGTTAGAAGAATGCCGTTCAAAAATTTCATTCCAAAGGATTAGCCCATATTTAATATTTCTCTTAGGGCAACTAAAGTACATAATGTATGAGTTTCCCTTTAAATATCACTCTTTTTACATTACAATATTGAGGCAATTTCCATTTGCTTCCTAAATCATATCTTGTTGTCTTCTGTATACACTGTTAGAAACGAGTGATTTTTATAGGCTCTGAGTAAAAATGAAAAATAACTTTTTATATCTTTAATCTCAAGGATTTGTGCAACTACATACTAAAATACATAATCTAACTGTTACGCCTACTTTTCTCTTTCTCAATTACCACTTGCCTTTAGTTTAAGGTACTGTTCATTAACCAGACTGCTAGATATGTGCTAGAGAAAATGACTGAGTAATAGTGGCATTTTCATTTACCACCTATGTTGTCCCACTTTTTGCCAGAGCTTGCAGGCAGCAGGACTCAGATACCCCAAAGATGACTACTCAAACAAAATAGAAATGGTCCTGAACTTTGTCACTACCAGAAATTAAACATATATGCATTTTATTTTCATTAAATTTTTTTTTAAATCATGAAATACATGCTCACTGCAACAAGCAAAATAATATCAAGATATATCAATGGTTTTAATTTGCCTCTTTATTGCTTCTTTCCTTTCTAGCACTCTCACATAGCTACTGCTAATAGCTGAACTCTACCCTACCCCACCCACACCTGAGCAGAAGCTAAGGAATAGACACACATAGAATTTTTCATTTCTTTAAACAAACTAAAATAGGGTTATATTATATGAATTGTCACATAATTTGCTTTTTCTCATTTAACAATATATCACGGACATTCTCTTCCAGGTCAAGAAATTCTTTTTTGTTGTATAATATCCTAATTTAACTGCATATCCTAATGTAGTTGCAAAACCCATAATTTGGTCAATTACTCCCCTATTTTTGCTCACTCAAGTTGTTTTGTGTTTTGTTCTGTTAAACATCCGTATCCATATAACTGAAAGGCACTGTAGTGTGGTATCTGTAAGAGAGTTTGCCAAGAGAGAACTGCTGGGTCAAAGGGGTTGAATGTTTTCAACAGACATTAACACATCCCTTTCCCATAAGGTTCTAGCAGCTCATACTCTCACAATAAATGAGTTCGTGTATAAATATGATCTATTTCCAGACTTAGTTATTCTATCTCTTAATTTCTAATCCTGTGTCAAAACCTTACTGTTTTATTAAAGAAGGATTATAACAAAGTCATTATCTAGAAAAGCAAGTGTCATCTGACCCCTTCCCACCCCAACACTTTACAAAATGTTCTTGGCCACATTATTTACCCTTCCATATGAACTTTAAAATCAAATTGTCTAATTCTTCAACCTCTAGAAAAATCTATTAGAATTCTATTAAATATGTGTGTGCACGTGTGTACATATATGTATATGTCATCTCTCTCGACTATATACAAATTTAGGAGAAATTTTAGAGAAATAAAAAATTTGATAGAAATGGCATTTTTAACATATTAAGTCCCATCCAAAAATGTAACATTTGTCTCCATTTAGGCTAGTCTTATTCCATATCCATCAAAAAGATTTTAAATTTATTTTTTTTAAATATGTTTTTATTGATTTTAGAGAGAGAAGAAGAGAGGGGGAGAGGGAGAGAATAACATCAATCAGCTGCCTCATGCACGAACTCGGACCGGGGATCAAGCCTGGGCATGTGCCCTGACTGGGAATGGAAATGGCAACCTTTTGGTGCACAGGGCAATGCTCAACCAACTGAGCCACACTGGCCAGAGCTAAATTTATCTTCTTTTAATATTTACTGTCTATGAAAAAATAAGCATGTTGGCACTAAAAGGGTTCCCATAAAATAAAATGTATAGTTTTTAAAAGCCGTAAGTTGATAACAATACATAATAGCACAGAATGCTAAATAAATGGTAAACATTTAAAAATAAAAACGCTAGCTGCTATTTTTATTCAGAGGTGAGAAAACTCACATTGGTCTGTGTAGTGAAGGATGCAAGACTTGAAGAGAACATTAATGGGCAAAAGAAAGTAAGTAATTCTGGGAAGAAGATCACCATGGGAAAAGTCATGCAAATGGACGTAATCTTTGTATAGTTCTCCACTTTAACCAAGGCCCTTGGAACAGTGCCTGGTATGTAATAATCATTTGATATACATTTGCTGAATAAGAATGGAAAGCATATATATAAGGTAAATTGGCATGAAGCTAAGGATTTATGTGCAGGACCATTCAGAAATAAGGCTGGAAAGGTAAATGAAAGCCAGACTGGCAAGTTATCAAATGTCAACCTAAGAACTAGTAAAAACCACAAACTACAGAATAAGGGAACCAATGGCCAGCTCCTAGGCTAACAGTTAACCACTCCTGGCTTCACTTTCCTTATTTGGAATGAGACAATTTCTAAAGTCTCTAGTTTTTACATTCTGTGGTCCTCTTTTAAACAATAGGAAATGTATAAAAGTTCCTGATAGGTGAGCTCATGAAAACAAGACATCACTTATAAGATTCTCTGATATTGATATGAGGATGGCCTAGATTATGTAAGGAGAGATCTAGGGGGTGGAGACTGGAAGATGGAAAGGCTGTGTAGGGGGAGAGGAACTAATCTAGTTTGGAAGATCATTTGGATATGAAGTGATAAAGCTCAGAAGTGGGATAAGTATACTGGTAATGCAAGAAAAAGAATATGAGATTAAACAGGATAAAATAGCTAACAAAACATAGGCAACTGAAAATGAACCCAAGAATTCTAACCTAGCTACCAGACAGCATGGTACTATCTTTAATACAGATAAAGCAAATCTGGAACAGTGTAAGTTTTGAGGTGGCGCAGTATGGATCTGCGAAGTTATCTAAGTGGAAACATTCAGCAGGGTAGCTAAAGGACTGAGAGGAAGCCGAGGCTATTATTGAGATAAACAAGTCACCTACAAAGAATGACACTTAAAAGTCACATGAAGTGAGAAAAGAACATTACTGTGAACTGTTCAGCCTGATTCCATGCTCCTAGAATTGTTTCCAGCTATTTCTCCTGGATCATGTAGCTTAAAATGTACCCAGGATTTTAGAATGAATCCACAGGATTCTGCTCCTTGACTACTGGAGCTACAAGACTGTCTCCCTCAGGTAGCATAGACATTTCAAAATTCATATGGAAGAATAAATGATGCAGAAGACTAAACAAGAACATTTTTAAAAAGCATGTTTAGGGGGTAGGGGTTGTCAGAGGACACTTGCTCTTCTAAATACTAACTTTGTTACAGGATTGGTCTCTATACCATGCTAGATACTAGAGACCAGAAGTCCACCCAGTTTCTAAGAGTGAACTGATCAACTATGTCCAGTCTCAAGGCATAAAGAAATACCCAAGATTAAATTAGTAAAAAGCCATGCTCTTTTGTAAATATTAAGCTTGATAGGGGAAAACAAGGGTAAAACTCTGAAGAATATGTACAAAATCCAAGGCATGCCAATCAGTAGCTGAAAATTCTGAGACTCTGCTTTGTGGTGTACAAGGAGCCATTACTAAAGAAAATATCTGGGTTCTGGGTCATGACCACTACACATTTGCCTTTAGTGTTGTAAGCCAGAACTTAATAGATGCAATGATGGGCTGACACAGACCCCCTCAGTCCACAGGGCAACCAGGGTTACCTCTGCCAGAGCTGGCTCTTCCATTTACCTTCATGTGCCACACATTTTCTATGCAGTGTGTACTAAATGGGGAGCACTTATGGGACTCCAAAGGGATAAAAATCCAATGCTATAGATCAATATTTTAAAAAACTGACAAACCCATCTGGCAAGTTCTACTGAATAATATACACAAGATACTTTCAAGATGAAAACAACCTGCTTTTAAAAGTATTCCACAGGGTAAACTGAAATATTTAAAACTCTTACCGGCTTCTTTGACAATGGAATATTATAAGGTGAGGAACCAAGAACCACCTCAAAGAGTTTGTCTGAGTAAGGTATGGTTTTTTCTACACTTTCCCGGAAATGGGAATCCCAATTGGCATACAGGATAGTGCCACCAATACCTCCGCCAACAAACAAAAGACCAGCTCCGGCAATTTTGGCAGGAGACAACCTAAGTGAAAGAAATAGGAAACACATTTATATTTCTTGGCTCTCCTAAACCTACTCAAAGACCTCTAACCTCTACTTCTCCACCACTAATTCAGATCATAGCAGCCAAGTTTATTAGCACAGCTGCACATCACCTTTCCCTGATTTGTTTTAAACATGTCCACTATAGAAAATCACATGTATTTTTTAATAACTAAAAAAAATTTTAATACAGTAACAGCTAGGATAGGTAGATATGAAGCAATCTACCTTTTAACACTTAAAATTCAAGATGTTCACAATCATGAAATTTCCTTTGAACCCAAAAAAGAGCTATCACTAACTTTCAAAGCTCCTATTCTCTTAATCAAACATTTCTGTAAATACAATAAAATAACCCCTTTACAAAAGTAAAATAATACAAATAACAAATGGAACTAACAAACACTTTTTAAGTTATAATGTGCTGAGTTCTGGTTATAAATCTATTTGCCACAGAATGGAAAAGAGCACATGAAGGGGGGAGCATTTACCTTGAATGCCACCCAATTACCAAAAAAGCAAAAAGATCATGATAATAAACTTTCACCTACAAATAATAATGCTACAAAGATATTACAGTACAGCTCCAGTGTTCACCCTTAATAAAAAGGTTTCAAGCAGCTATTCCCATATTCAAGGAAAACACACATACCCCCCTCAGCACACAGTTAAAAGTCTGTTTACAGGGAGATATACTACATACCCAGAACGGCCTGCAGTAGAGTATCTACGGCATGGTCGCAATGGACGGAGGATCAACTTCCCACAGAGACAACTCTAGAAAAGAAGACATAACCACCAACACAGTTAAAGGGATCTGGAAAGCTTTTAGGGTTGATAACTCAAGAACTAATACTTTTATTACAAAGGTCCTCATTAAACAAAAATTATTTTACTTTCAGAAATTAATTTACCATGAAACATATTTATAGACCCTTAAAAATAGTGATGTTTCCTGCACCCTAAGGGTCATACAAAATAAATTTTAATGTTAAAAAAAGGGATTATCATCCCAGCTGGCATGCCTCAGCGGTTGAGCATCGACCTAGGATCCAGAAGATCACGGTTCGATTCCTGGTCAGGGCACATGCCTGGGTTGTGGGCTCGATCCCCAATAGGGGACATGCAGGAGGCAGCCAATAAATGACTCTCATCAATGATGTTTCTATCTCTCCCTTTCCCTTCCTCTCTTTTAAATCAATAAAAAATTTTAAAAAATAAAAAGGCATGTCCGCGGGTGAGGATTACAAAAAAACAAAAAAAAAAATATGTATTTAAAATCAAAACTCACAGTTTAGTTTCATATAGCATGAACTTGCCCACATACTTCAGAGCTTCTCTCCATAGACAACCAATGCACATCCAGATACATTTTATGACAAAGAATTCCTGACACACACCCTTTACACAAATTATACCATGATGCACACCCAGTTTTGTACGAAAGTTTGTTCAATAATATATATTTGAGATTATTCTATCTATCAGTATATGAAAACCTTCCCAGTGGATTGTATAGATTCAGTATCCCATTGTATGGATGCTACTTAATGTATTTAACTAGGCCCCTTTAGGGACATTGGGGTTTTGTCTTAATTTTTGTTATAAGTAATTCTGCATGGGAAACATGATGTCATTTCGGGTCAATTCTTAAAATTAAAATTTGCAATGTGGACAAATATTGCCAAATTAGTCAAACTGTCCTCTAGTATTAATATGAGAATGTTTTCCCACAGCCTTCCAACACACTTTCAATGCAGTTTTAATCACAATTTCCTTTACAATGACTGTATCTTTTTTATACTTCTGATCCCTTTTTATTTCCTCTTACATGAACTACCAAAGCATATCCTTTCAATACTTTTAAGTAAGACTAATCTTTTTCATATTCTTTTTTCTAAGCGTTTATTATGACAAGAAAGTAGCCATGTATCTGTTAATTGCAATGTTTTTATCCAGTTTGTGATCTGCTTTTTATCTTTGCTTGTAGTAGCTTATGCCATGCAAAAAAAATTACTTTTACGTAGTCAAAATTATCAATCTTTCCTTGAATGCCTTCTAGGTTTTCTCACATTCTTAGAAAACTACCCTCAGATTATACAATAATTCTTCTATGGTTTATTCTACTCTCGTGATTTCATTTTTTTATATTTAAATCTTTGAACCTAGTGTAAAGTATAAGGTATAGATTCAGTTTTATTTTTTCCAGATGTCTATTCAGTTGTTCCTAAATCATAAACAGAATCCACTTTTCAAATGATCTGAAATGCTACCTTTAAAATATACTAAAATCCTTGATGCATTTAGAGTTCCTAATTTGTTCCACTTATCTACTTACACACTAACACCACAATGTATTAACTATTGCATATTAGAATTAGCTTTTAATCTGTAGGGCTAGTCCTCTGTTTTAGTATTACTCTTTTTCAGAATGTTTCTGGTTTTAAAAAAAAATTATTGAATTTATTGGGGCGACATTGGTTAATAAAATTATATAGGTTTCAGGTGTACAATTCTATAATACATCATATGTATACTGTATTGTGTGTTTACCACCCCAAGTCAAGTCTCCTTCTGTCACCATTTATTCTTCTACCTCCTCCACCCCACCCCACCCTTTTCCCTCCAGTAATCACCATACTGTTGTATCTAGGAGTTGTTTTTTCTTTGCTAAATCCCTTAACTTTTTTCTCCCAGTCCCCCAAACCCCTCTCCTTTGACATCCGTCAGTCTGTTCTCTGTATCTATGAGTCTGTTTCTATTTTGTTTGTTAGTTTATTTTGTTCACTAGATTCCACATATAAGTGAAATCATATGGTATTTGTCTTTCTCTGACTGGCTAATGTCACTTAGCATAACACTCTCCAGATCTATCCATGCTGTTCCAAAAGATTTCCCTTTTTACGGCTGAGTAATATTCCATCGTGTAACTGTACCACAGCTTTTTTATCCACTCATCTATACATGGGCACATCGGGGGCTTCCAAATCGTGGCTATTGTAAATAATGCTATAATGAACATAGGGGTGCATTTCTGGATTTTATTTTTAAAGCTGGGCTATCAAGCCCAGCCAATGTAGCTTAGTGGTTGAGCATCAACCCATGAACCAAGAGGTCCGTGATTCGATTCTGGGAGAGGGCACATGCCTGTATTGTGGGCTCAATCTCCAGTAGGGGATGTGCAGGAGGCAGCAGACCAATGTCTCTCTCATTTATGTTTCTAGTCCTCTAACCCTCTCCCTTCCGCTCTCTCTAAAATCAATAGAAACATATTTAAAATTTAAAAAAATTTTTAAATCTGGGCTATCAAAATGCTTTCAGCCCTAGCCGGTTTGGCTCAGTGATTAGAGCATCGGCCTGCAGGCTGAAGGGTCTCAGGTTTGGTTCCAATTAAGGGCAAGCACCTCGGTTGCAGGCTTGATCCCAAGCCCAGATAGGGGTACATTCGGAAGGCAACCAATAGATGCATCTCTCTCACATCGAGGTCTCTCTCTCTCTCTCTGTCTCTCCCTCCCTCCCTTACTCTTTTCTTTCCACTCTCTCTGAAAAGCAATAGAAAAGATATCCTCAGGTGAGGACTGTAATAAATACTTCCAATTAAATAACACACCTTCAAATGTAAAATGAAACCTGATTTAAAAGGGGATAAAATGTGAACAAATTTATCTTTTATGACTAAAAATGATAGCAATAAAGTTTCATACTTCTGTATGAGAAAAAAGCAGAAATGATTATATCATGACTCAGTGGGGTTTTTATCTGAAACAGTGGCTCTTGATTTTAAAAAAAAGTATATTCATTAGCCTACCTTCATATTCTATGTAGCATTTAGTATCCTGAATAGAACATAAAAATCAGAAAATTTAAGGTTTTCATGGTTTTAGCATCCAAGTAAGAGTCCCTAGACACCAATTTAGTTTTGCCTACTTAAAAAATGGTATCTTCTAAGTCTCGTTTAATCTAGAGGTTTTCCTTCCAATAATTAATTTGTTGAAGAAGCTGGGCTGCTTGACCTGCAGAATTTTCCAGACTGGATTTTGTTCAAGATGCAATTTAACATGTTCCCATCCACTATACTTCCTATAAACTGAGTTGCATCCAGACACCTGCTCAGGGTCAGGTTTACTCTCTCTCTGACAAAGCTTTAGGTGGTGGTGTGTTCTTTCATCAGGAGTCACACAATGTCTCTTTTTGATGTTATCAATTGTGTTGATGTACAATGTCTACAGTGCCTGTCACACTACAGAGGAGGGCAAAAGTAGGTGAAACAGAGTTTATTCTTGTATTGTGTTATTTATTAATTATTGCATTATTTTTCCATACGAACAACTATACACCTACTTTTGCCCCACCCTGTATATTGTATGTTGGTTATATGGGGAACAGATAACTTGTCCCTTTAGTTGACGGGTCTTTACACTAAAAGGAAAAATGCTTAGGGAGCTGTACCCTAGGAACCACATCCACATCCAAAATGTCTTATTTGCAGAGGAATCTGATTTAGATGACAAGATCCTGATGCTGTGATAGGATGAGATTTTGAAGGGTTTTGAGGAAGGTTATGAATATACTTCCAAACTGTGGTTAGAGGGCACACTGTATTATCCAAAACTGACTAATAATATTTCCTGTACCACATGCTCTTCCAGAATCTTGCCACTCCTCCAAAGTGAGTTCTACTAACCTTCTATTAAGTTACTAATAGAGGGCGGTAAAAATGATGACGTGTGACTTCTAAGAGTAGAAGATAAAGGGGGATACAGCTTCTGCCGGCTGTCTCTCATCACACTTGCTCTTGGAACCCAGCCACCAAACTGTGAGGAAGCCCAGACACACAGACGCCACATGTAGGTGTTCGAGCCAACAACAGTCCCAGCTAAGGTGTCAGCTGTAGCCAGTATCAACTGCCAGACATGAGAATGAAGAAGCCTGAGATGACTACCCCCAGCCACTGTCTGGCTGCAACCCCATGAGGGCCACTGAGCCCAGGCAAACCCCAGGACTGAGACAATAAATAAACGTTATTTTGCCCAAGCGTGAGGTGTTTTATGTAGCTATAGCTAATCAGAACACTATCTTTAAGAACTCACGAACAAAAGCACTTTTAATAGATTTTAACCAGTTGCAATTATTATCCTTTTGAAAACTTAAATTGTCCCATCTTTGGCCAATGAGTGCCACTTCAATATATATTATCATTTTGTATTAATTATATATATGTGTGTGTGTGTGTGTATATATATAAAGAGAGATATAGTCCTAGTTCTGCCTCTATACCTCAAGCCATCTGCAAATACCTAGTAGCAAGTTGTTTTTTCCTGTGCGTAGTAAAATTCACTTATGAAAGTCACCGTTTTAGCCTGGCCGGGGTGGCTCAGTTGGCTGACCATCATCCCAGGCACCAAAAAGTCATCAGCTGGATTCTGAGTCAAGGCACATGCCTGAGTTTCGGGCTCAGTTCCCAGTAGGGGTTGTACAGGAGGCAGCAAATTGATGTTTCTCTCTCTCTCTCCCTTCCTCTCTTAAAAAAATACACCAATAAAAACATATTAAGCTCTGAGAAGCACTGTTCAATAGTTAGAGCATCAGCCCTCGCACTGAGAGTCTCGGTTCAATTCCCAGTCAAGGGCACGCACCTGGGTTTCTGGTTTGCGCCCCACCCCCAGTCGGAGTGCAACGCAGGGGGCAACCAGTCGATGTGGCTCTCTCACATCGATGTTTCCCTCTCCTCTCCCTGCCTCCCTCCCTCCCCTCCACTCCCTCAGAAAAAGCAATGGAAAAAATATCCTCATGTGAAGATTAAGAAAAAAAAAATTTTTTTAAGTCAATGTTTTAAAGCATACAGTTCAGTAGCATTCAGTATATTCACACTGCTGTGCAACAATCAAAACCACTATCTAATTCTAGAACATTTTCATCACTCCAAAAGGAAATTCCTGTGCCAACTAAGTAGTCTCTCCATTTTCCCCTCTCTCCAGCCCTTGACAACCACTATATCTACCTTCTGGCTCTACAGATTTGCCTATCTGGGATACTTTGTATAAATGAAATCACACTGGGGCCCTTTGTGCAAGGCTTCTTTCACTTGGCATAATGTTTATCCACGTTGTAACATGTATCATGCATGTAGCATGTGCTTAATTTCTTCTATGGCTGAATGTAATCTTTCATCATATAGATATACCATATTTTGTTTATCCAGACATCAGCTGGACATTTGGGTTGTCTCCATCTTCTGGCTACTATGAACAGTGCTATGAACATTCACCTGCAAGTTTTTGTTTGAACACCTGTTTTCAATTCATCTCGGTGGAACTGCAGGGTCACATGGTAATTCTATGTTTAATTCTGTACCATTTTACATTCCCCAGCAGTGTATGAGGGTTCCAATTTCTCCACATCCTCACCAACACTTGTTATTTTCTGTTTTTACTATAAATCATCCTACTGAGTATATCTTCTCATGTGCTTGTTGACCATTTATGTATCTTCTTTTAATAAATGTCTATTCAAGTCCTTTGCCCATATTTATTTGGGTTGCCTTTTTGTAGTTGAGTTATAGGAGTTCTTTACATATTCTAGATACTACATCCTTATTAGATATAGGATTTGAAAATATTTTCAGTCTTTTCACTGTCTCCCATGTTCCTTGATGCATAAATTTTTTTAATTTTGATGAAATCCAATTTATCTTTTGTTTCTTTTGGAATCATATCTAAGAAACCACTGCTAAATCTAAGGTCTGCCTCCAGAACTCTCTTTCTCAAGCACCACACTTATCTCTTTATTTCTATCCTAAATAAAATTAAATATCCTACTTTAACACACAAAATATTGGACACTTCTTAGTCCTGGAATTCCTTTTTATTAATAATTTCCTGGGATGTGGAAAGGGCAATATTGTTTCAAAGTAATTTACTTTGACATATAACCTTGTAATAAATGTTATAAGGTTGTCATTGCTGTTTCTAACCTGTAGAAATATTATTTTAAAAAACAAAAAATAAACCAAAAAAAAAGCAAGATAAAACGTACAGTTCCCATATAATGTCCTTGCACAGATCATCTTTTCCTCAGCTATTCCAAACTAAAGTAAACATATAAAAAGTCAACACAATCCAGCATTACAACCTGGAAACAGAGACAATAATTAAAGTCCCCTCATATGAATCCTATCTGGAGGCGCCAGGTTTCCCCTCTAGACTTTGCTGGTTGCTATAACTGACAATGTTTTGGTGAGGTTTGTCATAAGGATTCCTACCCCACAAACAAAAGACCTCCAGAAGTTAATGGCCAGTTCTACATTTGAAATGCAATTTAATATGCAACAACTTCAATTTTCCTACAGTAAACTTATTTTATACAACTCACACATTGAAGTTAAAAATATATCACATAATTTAATCCAGTAAGTTTGGCACTGCAGCAGTCTTCTCTCTCAGTATAAACACTGTCAATGTCTAGGAGAAAAAGTGCTCTTCAGTTAGGAAAAGGAAATAGCAGATACTAACCCGGATGGCAAAAGGAAAAACTTTAGTTTTCCTTCCATATATGTATGAATATATATTGCTTACCTATTCTCACTTGTGTGTTCTAAGTTACGATATAAAATTTATTTCAAATGGTTTCAAAACCACTGGTCTAGAGAAATGAAAACAAGGAATAAAAAAAGGATTCTAGGGTGGGTAGGAGCAAACATCAGGCTGCATGATATACTAAACTACTTTCTACAATGTATGCTTAGCAGACATTTTCATTGAGTAACACACTGTTGATAATAACCCTAACTGAAAAAAAGAATTTTAGAAGATGATAGCTAATAATGTCCACACAAGTTCAATCCTAACTAGCTTTGCTATAAAAGTTGATCTTAAATAAACTGGCTTTGTCAGGTCTCGAGAACAAAAATGTTTCTTTCTCTTCTTTTAAGTGATAAGCAGAAAACATTACTGCATATGCAGATAACCACTACCAAATCTGTAGTTTGGGAGAGGGCTAGACGGCCCTCCAAACCCAATGCCCACCTCAAACAAGGTTGGGCCAGGTGATCAGTACAGTATTGGGACTAAGAGAAGAAAGAAGGTGTTAGATCTGAGAAATAAGCTGAGGAAGCCTCAGAGCTCTGAAGCACATTCTGAAAAAGAAAACACAAAAGAGAGCAATTCATTTCTGCTGAATATCCACACATAAAGAATTTAAGGATGATTAGTCCAGACAGAAAGAATAAGGTAGATGCCATCTACGATGATTAACTTTATATGTCAACTTGGAGGGTGGTTTTGGATGAGATTAACATTTAAATCAGAGAACTGTGAGTCAAGTAGCTTGCCTTTCACAATGTGAGTGGGCCTCGTCCAATCAGTTGAAGGACTGAATAAAACAAAAAAGACCGGCCTCCCCAAACAAGAGGGAATAACTCTCCAGCCTTCAGGCTGGAACTACACCATCAGCTCTCTTGGGTCTCCTGGTTACCAGCCTTCAGACTGATAAGTGCACCATAGACTGTCCTGAGTGTCTGCATAGCGAGCCAGATGTTGAACTTGACAGCCTCCACAACTGCATAAGCCAATTCCTTATAATAAATATTTCTATCTATATACATATCCCATTGGTTCTGCTTCTCTGGAGAGAAGAATACACCATCAAAGATTCTAAAACCTCTGGGGGTTTAAAGGGAGGTCACGTACACTTACGGAAATTAAGAAAAATTCACAGAACACACTTATTCTTTCATTCAAACATCACAAATACTTAGTGAGCATCTATTAGGAGCCAGGGACTATTGTCACCACTGGAAATACAGCAGTAAAAAATATGGACACACACAGCCCTGGCAGGTTTGGCTCAGTGGTTAGAGCATTGGCCCGTGGATTTTAGGGTCCCTGGTTCGATTCTGACCAAGGGCATGTACCCTAGTTGCAGGCTCAATCCCTGGCCCTGGGTGAGGTGTATGTGGGAGGCAACCAATCAATATAAGAGATACATCAATGTCTCCCCCCCACCCAAAAAATGGAAAAAATATCCTCAGGTGAGGATTAAAAAAAGTGTGTGTATGTATACATACACATACACACACACACACTCCTTTTGTGAAACTCACATTTTAATATGGGAAAGATAACAAATTCACATTTGTGTCAGATAGTGGTAAGAGCTACAGAGTAAAACAAAAGTAGGGCAATGGTAAATTCAGGGTGATGCAAGGAAGGAGAGACCAGTTAGGTCTGTTTTAGATAGGGAAGATCTCTGATGAAAAGGTGATATTTGAGAAAATATCTGAATGAAGGGAGTGAGCTAAGCAAAGATGTGTGGGAAGACTTCAGGGCAGAAGATACACCAAATGAAAAGGCAATGAAGTACGTGCTAGAGATGCCAGAAGAAGAGACCAAGGCAGGGTAGAAAAATGAGATATCCAAAGAGTCCGATCATGAAGGGCCTAGTGAGTATGGTAAAGATTTTATTCTGAATATGATGGGATGTCACTGAAGAGCATGCAATGATCTATTTTTTTTAAAAAAAGCCTTTATTAACTACTATGTAAAGAACTGAACCTAGGTGGGCAATAGTAAAAGCAGGAAGACATTTAAGATGAGGTTTGAAGAAGTAGAAGTAATTTTGACAGTGGTTGTTCTGTATAAAGTTGACAAAATCAAACAAGAATTTTAAAATTTGTGTACAAAGATCAACAGAGGCTTTAGAGTCATCTGCTTAGGGATTAAAGTTCTGAGAACTGATGTAATCCCAAGTAATAGCATATAAAGAGATGAAACAATAAGATATCACTAAACATCTATTAGAATGGCCATAATCCTAAACACTGACAACATCAAATGCTGGCAAGGAGGTGGAGCAAGAACTCTCTTTCATTGCTGCTGGAAATGCAAAAAACTATCTTCACTTTGGAAGATAGTTTGGCATTTTCTTATAAAACTAAACATACCCTCATCATACAATCCAGGAAGCACGCTCCCTGGTATTTACCCAAAGGAGTTGAAAACTTATGTCCACACAAAAACCTGCACATGAATGTTTAGAGCAGCTTTATTTATAATTGCTAAAACTTGGAAGCAACCACGATATTCTTCAGTAGGTGAATGGATAAACTGTGGGACAACCAGACAATGGAATATTTTTCAGCACTAAAAATAAATAAGCTATTAAGCCACGAAAAAACCTTAAATGCATATTACTAAGTGAAAGAAATCAATCTGAAAAGCCTACTCACTGTATGATTCCATCTAGATGACATTCTGGAAAAGGTAAAACTATGAAGTCAGTAAAAAGATCAGTGGTTCCCAGGAAGTGGGAGTGATGAATAGGTAAAAGACAGCATTTTTAGCTTGGTGAGAATATTATGCTACAATGATGGATAATGTCATCACACATTTGTTCAAACCCATAGAATGTACAACACCAAAAGTGAACCCTAGTGTAAACTATGGATTTTGGGTAATTATGATATGCCAATGTAGGTTCATCAGTTGTAACAAATGTACCATTCTGGTAGAGGATGCTGATAATGGGAGAGGCTATGGATATGTGGGAGCATGGGGTTTATGGGAAATCTCTGTACCTTCCCCTCAATTTTCCTGTTAACCTAAAACTGCTCTAACAAATTAAATCTTAAGTTAAAAAAAAAGAGAAAGAGAGAATGAATGAACCCTGGGGGTATATTTAGAGGTACATGGAAGCAGCACATTCAACAAAGGAAAACAGGAGTGAGAGAGGGTAAGATGAGTTGAAGATACTACATAAGAAAAGCCAAAAGAATAAAAAGTTTCACAAAGCAACACTATAAAATGCTACAGAATTACTGAGGAAATAGTAATAGTAAACCAATGACTTTTGTGTAGTTTGTTCTTAAAAATCTTGTAAGATAGCAATTTTAGGAAGGTAAGAAATCTGGGTTGCAAGCCAGAAAAGTACTCATATTTTAGTATGAGGTCTTAATATGTTTTCTTCTAATTTCCTAAATGGGAACCCAGTAAGTGGAAAATATTTTGATAAAGGCAAGAAATAAAAACATCATTTCAGACTTTAGGGCAGAGGGGACAGATCAGTGACAGCCATGACGTAACCTGAGGACAGACTAAGGAAAAGTGTGCCATGAAACGAAGGCTCCAAAGACAAACTTTAACAATTCTGCCCTGAAAGGTAGCTCTACCTTCTTCACTCTCCTAGCCCCAGTTGGGTACTATGGTAGACCCCACTGGAAGGCGCCCCCCAACCCTCCCACTCCCCCCCACCCCACGTTAAGCCCATGATTAGGGTTGTATGGCAAAAGGAATTTTGCAGATGCAATTCAGGTTACTTATCAGTTGACTTCAAACTAATTTAAAGGAAGGTTATCCAGGTGGGCCTGGCCTAATAATAGAAACCCTTTAAATCTGGGTCTAGAGATCAGAAGCAGGGAAGTTGGGAGAGATTCTGAAGTCAAAGAGAGAAGCCCCTGGTAGCCTGCAAGAAAGCAAACATCCATGTTATGAACTGCCTCTGAGGATCTTGCGGCAAGAAACTTCAAGCAGCCTCTAGGAGAGGCTAGGTGAGAGACAGCAAAACAAGTCCTAGAGTTGCAAGGGACTAAATTCTCCCAACAAACTGCATGAGCTTGAAAGAGAACCTTGTATTCCAAATGAGAACCACAGAACAGGCAACACCTTGAATGCAGTCTTGTGCAACACTGAGCAGAGAACCCAAAATCATTCGTGTTGAGAAACTGTAGGATAATAAATGGGTGTCACTTTAAGCTGCTAAACTTGTGGTATTTGTAATGTAGCAATATATAGCTAATACAGACACCATTTTCCTATGGAAGAGAATGCTTCTCCTACCCTAACACCGAATGGGGAGATAAGCAAACTTGGGGGAAAAAGGTTTGGCTTCTAGAGATTTTATTAAATTACTGCCTGAGTCACAGTACCTGTTTTGCAATACAACATTTTGCCAAAATATCAATTTTCTGAAGATTGTGATCAATGGGAATAGGTTTACTTTTTAATTTTATAAAGTTACTTTTTTAATTGTGACGAAATAAAAGTAACTGGGTATCTAGGCTCCTTGGATGTCTGCCAAAGTCCCAGCACCTTGGAGATACAGATCCCCAGGCTCATCTCCGAAATGAGCACAAGGTCATGACTCCTGTCCTCCTTCAAGAACCAAGAGTTTGAACTCTATCATAAACTACAATCTTTTATTTTTGTTCTGGTGACGAACAGCTCAGAGGTGGTCTTAGCTATGAAAAGAAGTCCCTCGGGAATAATTACAACCTTGACCCCCTAAAACGCGAACTCTTAACAGTCCAAGCACCTCCTTATTAAAAATGCAACTAAGCCAAGGCTCTGCTCTGCATTTCCTGCTGGGAACTGTAGTTCTCCCCCTCGACCTTCAACCACAGGCAGCGCGAAACCTGTCACATGCACAACCGGTGACGCGGGCGCCAGGAGCCACGATTGGTCCTTGAACGGGGCAGCGCGGGGCTGATTGGATGATACGTCCGGAAGCCGAGCCTCGCGTCCTGAGCCCGCCTCCCCGCCACCATCTCTTTTCCACAACCCATCCGGCTTCAGCAATAACCCTCAAAGCATCCCAGTCGGGCGAACTCCCGAATTAGCTGCCTGACGGGCCCGCCCGCGACTCTCGCGATGACGGCGGCCCTGAGATACGCCTCTGTCCCGGGGCCTAGGCAGAGAGAAAGCATCCGTCACTTTCCGTTGTCTGCCCTTAGCTTAACCACGCGCTCTCTCCCGGCGCCTCCGCGCTCACCTGGGCGGCAGAGGTCACGCCGGATAACTGACAGACCCGCAGCATCTCGGACAAGATGGGCAGCGCTGCTAGTGTACGCTGGAGCTGCGGCAGCGGCGCGAGTAGGAGAGAGAGGGAGGGAGGGAGGGCGTGCGTACGTGCGTGCGTCCGTGCCGCCTCTCTGCGCCGGGCGTACCGGAGGGCATTAACGCCACTGCGCACGCGCAGCCCCCTTTCTCGTCCCGCCCTAGCAGCTCTAAGACCGTGGGCCCTTGGCGGAAAGAGTAATTTCTTTTTCCGGGTCGCGCTCTCAGTTCTCGTCGGTACCCCGAACCCGGAGTTCCTAGGTGAACGAGAGGGGAGCGTGGGCGTCTAAAACTCAGGCTTCGATCCGCTGGGAAAACGGATAGGCGTTACTCTTCGGAGAATTCAAGCAGGAAGGCATCTCAGCCATCTCCGTCGGATGGATATTTCGTAGAAAGGAATCTTTTTGGCCAAATCGGTGTTGTCTTGGTTTCGTTTGACAGCCCTTCTTTAGAAGTATTCCTGATTGCGGGAGACTGGGTGAACCAACACTGGCGAGACCTTTGTGCGTCATGTGTCGTTCGCGTAACAAATAGCAGAGCGGGGATAGGAACCCAGATTCTTCGGGTTCCACAGCTTCTACTCCTTTCAGATTAAACTGCGCAGCTTTCTCCACCAAGTTTTTATTTTGGAAGGATAATTTGGCCGCAGTCTATGGCATGGGTTGGGAAGATGAGGTCAGCGCAGAAGCACTGTTCAAAGTATTCCACTGAGTCTCTAATCAAGGTATAACGTTAAATATTGAACACAGTATTCAATACTACTAGTACAATATCATAGAAACTAAATAACTTGTATACCGATTGTGTTTGCAAAGTACTTTCAAGTCTTAACTGGGTAATTTATTACAGTATGGTGTTCTCCCTGGAGGTAGACAAGGCTACTAATCCCATATATAAAATGGATAGATTTGAAAATGAACTAAAATGAAATACTTATATTTGTATATGGTCTATGTACTTTAGTAGTTACGCTCTCCGTATCACCATCACCTAACAGCCTCCAGAACAGTCTCCTATATTTTTTTAGTAATTTTAGCAATTAACCTGGTTTCCCCACCCACCTCTGCCCACTGTTGTCATGCTGGGTTGATGCCAGTGTGATGACTTTTCTAACATCTTGGCCATAAACCTCTCATTGCCAATAAGCAATTTCAGTCTGCTCCAGCCGTGTATGGCTCAGCCACACCTTGAGCCTGAACATCATTAGCAACTTCAGCTTCAAGATCTCAAACTCCAACATTATTTTGTACAGGTTTCTAACCTTTCATTTAACCAAGTCCTTAATCCTCATCCTCCACATGCAATTTATGATTTTTTTTTTTTTTTTTTTTGGCTTTAAAATGTACTCTCCTGTCTGGCCGGTGTTGAGCATCGACCTATGATCCAGGAGACCGAGGTTCAGTTCCCCATCAGGGTACAAGCCCAGAATGCAGGCTTGATCCCCAGTAAGGGTAGTGCAGGAAGCAGCAGATCAGTGACTCACCACTGATGTTTCTGTCTCTCTCTCTCCTCCCTTCCTCTCTGAAATCAAGACATATTTAAAAAAAAAAAAAAAAAGCACTCTCATAAAGTAACTCAAACTTAAACCACATCCCTGTTCAAAAACTGCAGTGACTCCCACTGCCAATTTAAAGAGCCTTTATGAAATGCCTCAGAGTACTTTTCAAGCATGTGTGGATGTTTCTAGGTTCAAAGTGGCCACTGTAGGTATGAGATCAAGACAGCAACAACAGCAGTGCAAGCTCATCACCCACTTATATGTCATAAACCAGGGAAACTGAAGGATAACCATCTCAGTGGTTCTCAAAAGAGTGATCTGGGACCCTTGGGGAGCCTCAGACCTTTTCAGAGGGTCCACAAAATCAAAACTAACTTCATAATATTGAGGTTATTATTTGCTGTTTTCATTCACTATCTTGTAGAGTTGTCCAGATATCTCAACAGATTGAATGCATAAGCAAATTTCAGTATCCAGCTTTCTATTAAACCAGATATTAAAGAGATTTGCAAAAAGGTTAAACAATGCCGCTCTTCTCACTAAAATTTTTTTAAATCTTGGAATAGTTATTTTTCATAAAAAATATGTTAACATGTAATAGGTTTATTATTGTTGTTTTAAAGTAATAAGTGTGGCTCTAGCCAGATTGGGTCAGTGGTTAGAGCTTTGACCTGCAGACTGAACGGTTCCGGGTTTGAGTCCAGCCAAGGGCACATACCTGGTTGCAGGCTTGATCCCCAGCTCAGGTTGGGGCTGGAGACAACCAATCAATGTGTCTCTCTCACATAGATGTTTCTCTCTCTCCCTCTTTCTGTCTCTCTCCCCCTTTTACTCTCCTTGAAAAGCAGTGGGAAAATATCCTCCTGTGAGGATTTAAAAAAAAAAAGAAATCTCATTAAAAACAAATAAAATAATTGTGGGAGGAAGGGGAGTGGGAAGAGATTAACCAAAGAATTTATATGCATATATGCATAACCCATGAACACAGACAATAGTGCAGTGAAGGCCCAGGGTGGGGATCAATGGAGGGAAAAAGGAAATCTGTAATACTTTCAACAATAAAGATAAAATTTAAAACTATAATAAAATAATGTGTGGTCAGCAGAATATCCCGAAATATGTCCATACTCCTAATCTCTAGAAACTGAATATATTATCCTAAGTGACAAAAAAAAAAAATTTGGACACAGCCAGCGTGGCTCAACTGTTGAGCATCGACCCATGAACCAATTTTGGTCGGGAACATGCCTGGGTTTCGGGCTCTGTCCCCAGTAGGAGGCATGCAGGAGGCAGCTGATCGATGACTCATCATTGATGTTTCTATCTTTCCCTCTCCCTGAAATCAACAAAAATATATTTTTTTAAATTTTTGCCAGTGTGATTAAGAATCTTGAGATGGGGGAACTATCCTGGATTATCTGTGTTAGTCCAATGTAATTACACGGGTACTGATGGGTGAAAGAGGGGCAGGAGGATCACTCAAAAAAGATATGACAATGGATACAGAAGTAAGATTGCAGTTACTGGCTTTGAAGATGGAAGGAGGCCACAAACCAAGGAATACAGCCAGCCTCTAGAAGCTGGAAAAGACAAGGAAACAGATTCTCCCCTAGAGCCTGCAGAAGGAACACAGCGCTAGAGACCTTGACTTTAGCCTGTGAAACCCACTTTGGACTTCCAACCTACAGAATAATAAAATACTGTAGTAAGTTTGTATTGTTTTAAACCACTAATTTGGGTAATATGTTACAGCAGCAATAGGAAACTAATACAATAAGTATTTTTCATTTTTTTCCATTTTAATTTCCCACACAGTAAATAGTAATGGATATAATCCATAGAATTAAAAGTTCTTCCAGGTCTTCAATTTTTAAGCATGTAAAGAGGTTCTAAGACCAAAAAGTTTGAGAACCAGTGCTCTAAATAAATCCTGTCTGTCTTGGCTCCCTCTCTTCTCACCTTAGCCATTTGTGTTCTTACTGTCAAGAATGACCTTGCCCTTGTTAAATCCTCTCCATTCTTTAAAAACCATATTATATTCTTTGTCTTTGTCCTTGATCATCCCAACCAGAAGCCTGTTCACCTTAATCTTGAACTTCCCCTGTGAGTCATTCATCTGCCTTGTACTTGTGTCCTTATTAAATGTGAATTTGAGACCCAGTGTTTAACCCTTATGCATTTTCAACCAGTAAATAGTGTTATATATTGTATATACATGGAGTATATTAGGCAACAACGATGGGAGAGAGGTTGATTGGGTTTTTTTGTTTGAACGAACATTAGAAAAGATGTACAATCACTAATTCTCAGGAATAAAATAAGGCACTGTTCAGGAACTGCAGAATTGTTCAGTAAGAGTAGATAAGCTGTTCTACAAAATGACAGTGTTTTTGATTAGGAAAAAAAAAAAGTGAGATATCCATAGAATATTTACATTTATTTGATTGTAGTTGCAGTTCAACTTTTTTAAACTAATTTTTTGGTAAGGGTGGGAAGAATATATTCAAAGGCAACAGGGATTCTTTCTTAATAATTTTTAATAATACTGCTATTTCCCATTCATCTACCAGTTTTGGAGGGATAATAAGTTTTATTCTCTCAAATTTAATAAGATGAGCACAGAGATTGTTTCAAATATGTCGTGTATTTAAACCTTTCAATCAAATGCTCAGTAAAAATTTATTAAGGGCCTACTATATGCCAGGCATTCTGTTTTACAGCGGCGAAGGACAGCCTGACATGCACTAGACATTCAATAATGGTTGATTTGACCGCTCCTTTAATTTTTGCCCCTTCCTTGACTCCGCCCCGAGTAGTGTTCCGGAATGGCCCTTTGCCCTGAATCTTTTAGATCCGATGCGGCTGCCGTAGAACGGGGTTAGCAAGATGGCGGCCCCCGTGCTTGCCGGTGCGTTGAGAGCAGCATCAGGTCAGTGGGAAAGCAGCGCTCTCGGTTTTTGCCTTCACAGAAGCGGGGACTGGCGCAGGATGGAGTGGGTGTTTAGCTTGGAGGTTAACAGAAAAAAACGAGGGGGGGGGTTGGTGTCGTTATTTGAAGCCAGAGCGTTGTTCCGAAACTCTTGGACCCTCGCGCACCTGGGTGTCTCGAAGTTTCCGCATTTTTACGGGCTCCTAGCCATTTCGCTTTCCTTACAAACCAAAGCACAAGAAAGGGGGGCGAGGGGCTAGGACCCACCTTTCACGACCTTTGACCTTGCCTAAGTCATTTAATTTCAGATTCTATAGCAGTAAAATGCAGTTAATAGCATCTACCTGAGGGCTGAGCGAGCTCCTGCACGTAGAGCGCGTCGCGCAGCGCCCGGCGCACGGGAATTGCTGCGCGAGATTCGCGCGACGCGCAGCCCGGCGGCCGTTGGTTCCCTCGGCCGCGGCGCGAGGGCAGCCTCGGGGTTTCTTGATGAGATGACACGAATGAAGGCAATGTAGTTGCCTAAGGACTTTTGCAAAGCGTTAAGGAGCATTCAGATATAAGATTACAGTAAGTTACTTTCACAAAAAATAGATAAGAAATCCTGTGGGAAAATAGAAATAAAAAAGAAAAATTTACATAACATACATGAATGGTTTAAATACAGGCCTATCTAATTTTATTGCGCTTTGTAGCTACTCTCTTTTTTTTTTTTTTAACAAATCAAAGGTTTGTGGTAATTCTTTGGGGCATAAGTCTGTTGGCGCCATTTTTCCAACAGGCCCAGATGATGGTTAAGTATTTTTAAGACACAGTGCTGTTGCACACTTAAAAGGCTACAGTATAATCTAAACATAACTTTTAAAATGCAGTGAGAAATTAGAAAATTCCTGTGACTTGCTTTATTGTGGCTGCCTGTTATGGAGCCCACAGTATCTCCAAAGACTGCCTATAAATTTAAAGCAAACATCGTATAACTAACACCCAGGCCAAGACATAGAACATCACCAAGAGCCTCTCCTCCACCCCTGAGCCTCCCGGGTCAAAAGCCCCTTTTGGGGCCAAATATAAACACTGTGCTCATTTTTATTATTACCTTGTCTTTTTTTTTCTGTAATAGTTTTAGCATCTATTTGTGCATCTTTAAATATTGCCTGGTTTTGTACTTTACAGGAATGGAATCACACAGTCTCTACTCTTGTATCTTTTACTTTGTGAAATTCATTTTGCACGTAGCTGTATTGCTTTCTCATTGCTGCTAAATAACAGTCCCTGATGTGACTACCTGGGCCGGCGAGCGAACCTGCTACCGGTCAGTCCGCGGGCCGACACTCTAACCACTTGGCCATACCAGTCAGGACGAGAGCTGTTTTCTTTGATGGAGAACACAAAAGCAAAATAAGGGCTTTAAGTGTCCCATTTTCCTTTTGCCATCTGTTTACACTATGCCATCTTTGCTAAGCATTCCCCAGCTCTTTATTATCTGCTGTTAGCATGCATTCAATATTTTATCTCATTTAATTCTCACTAGCTCCCCATGATAAATTTCATTTAAATTTGAGGAAATTGGGGCGCAGAGAGGTTAAGTAACTTGCCCATGGTCACATAGCTAGTAAGTAGTAGAGCTAGTAGTAGTAGAGTAGTAGAGTCAAACAGTCTGACTCAAACTCTAGCACTTCACTTCTGTATCACACTGCTTTTTATTTGTTATGTGAAGTCAGTGCAGTGGACAGTAAGGCAGTGGTTCTAAGCCTGGCTGAGCTCTTGACTTCCCTGTGAGCTTTGTTAAAAGTCATCTATATTGGTGGCCAATGAACTCACACGTCTAGGTAATGTGCTACATGAGGGGCAAGTTTTTCATTAACACCACAAGGGTCTTTGGCCCAGTGAGTGGAGTTTTATAGTAACCCTTGCTACAAGTGAAAAAAAATAAAAGTCAACTATTGAGGTATAATTTACATACCATACAAGTACCTGTTTTAGAGGGTGGGGCGTAATGGCCATGGAGACAGGACAGGTGGTGGGATGTGGCCTCGTCGCTGTCAGCCTGATCATCTTCACCTCCTACACTGCCTGGGTGATTCTCTCACCATTCATTGACAGCTAGCGTGTCACCCACCAGTGTTTCCTGCCCTGAGCCTATGCTGTTGTCATCCCACTAGCCACTGGCCTCCTGCTGCTCCTGTTTGTGGGGGTGTTCATCACCTATGTGCTGCAGAAGAGCCAGAAGGTGACCAAAAAGGCTCAGTGAGGGCCCTGCAGGGATGAGGCTGCCAAACCCCTCAGTACCCCTCCTAGGCATACCAAGGGCAGGGGCCCACAAGACCTCTCCAGGCACTGCAGTCCCTTCAAGCATGCCTGCCCTGGGGGCTGGAGCTGGAGTTGTTCAGGATTCATCCTGACTGACCAGAACCCCAACTCTTCCCCTGTTCACTCTCCCAGAGCCAGGAGGAAGCACTTGGAAGTCTCCCTCTCTCCCCCGTCTGACTCAGCGCCTAAAAGATGCTGGTCCTCCCTGCCTACGTCACTTTCAAACCCCCTGTCACTTTTTCCTCTGGGTTCTATCTTCTTGCCTCAGTTTCCCTCCTGTCACATGCTGATGTTGGAATTAGCAGGTTCTGAGACATCACATGGCCTCTCCCCACGTCCTTTTCCAACACAAAGGCAGCTTTCCCGGGTCTGACAGCCTGGGACCCCATTGGACTTCTGGACCTGGAAAGCCTAGGGGGAGGACTGACAGGCCTCACAACCACCACAGGCCTCAGGGCACATTAAGGTGGTCATACCAGGCTCCCAGACCTACTTCTCATGGAGGCCCAGCCCCTCAGCCCTAGCACTGACCTGTTGGGGAGAGCAGCATAATAAACATCGATGGTGTGTTAAACAACAACAACAAAAATTACCTGTATCCCTAGCCGGTTTGGCTCAGTGGTTAAAGCATTGGCCAACAGACTGAAAGGTCACGGGTTTGATTCCCACCGTCCCTCAGTTGTAGGGTCAATCCGTGGCCCTGTCCGGGTGCGTGTGGGAGGCAGCCAATCTCTATGTCTGTCTCACATTGATGTTTCTCTATGTCTCTCCCCCTCCCTTTCACTCTCTCTAAAAAAAATCAATGGAAAAAACATCCTTGGGTGAGGATTAACAAAAAAATTATCTATTTTGTGTGTACAGTTTGATGACTGTTAATAAACTTAGTGAGTTGTGCAACCAGCATTACAATCCAATTTTAGGAAATTCCCATCCTGTGGAGCCTTTTTTTTAATATATATGTATCTTCATTGATTTCAGAGAGAGGAAAGGAGAGGGAGAGAGAGAGAAAAACACCAATGATGAGAGTCATTGGAGATGGAGCTCTCAACCCAGGCATGTGCCCTGACCGGGAATCGAACCTCGATCTCCTGGATCCTAGGTCGACGCTCAACCACTGAGCCACGCCCAGCCAGGCTGTAGAGCCTTTTTAAGATGCACATTCTTTAGTCCCACACTAGACTCAGAATCTGCCAGTGGAGTCAGAGCTCTGTGAGTGGCTCTGCTTTATTGCTGTGGACTGAGACTGGCAGTCATGTGAAGGGTAAAGGGAACCGCCTTCAGTCCACACATCTGGGTCCTTCATGATCTGCCTTCTGACCTGCCTGCCTTATTCCCCACTACTCCCCAGTACAGTCAGGTGTGCAGTGCGCAGCTTCTGTGGCAGTTCCAGTCCCCACTGCAGACATGTATTTGTTTCAGCCTCCTTGTTTTTGCGTATGTTTTTTCATCCTACCCAGATTGTGTACCTCCTCCTCTTGTGGCCTGTTCATTTTCTAGACGAGAGTTCACGCAACTCTTCTGGTGTTTTTTTTATATACCCTCCTCTTGCCACTCTTTTGTCTCTCCAGGGAGTTGTCAAGCTTTTGTGTCTCTACTCTGCCATTGCACTATGTGCGGGAGTTCTGTCTCATCAGAGCATAAGATCTGGCGGGTGGGAATTAATATGGCGGGTGGGAATTAATATTACATACATTTTGTTTTGTACTGTTGAACATAGAACTGGGACACATTAGACTGGATCATGGTGATGGTTGCACAACTCTGAATTTACTAAAATGCACTGAGTTGTACACAATTTTGTGGCATGTAAAGTTATACCTTAATAAAGTTGGTAAAAAGCTCTACAGGTGTGTCTGATCTTCAGGACACATTAATAATGTATAATACTTAATTGCTTTTAAAAAATTTTATTAGTTAATTTTAAATACCTGGATGCATATTTTGGAATATTATATTAAGCTTATATGCTTCTCTGTCTTTACAGGAATCTTAAGGCCCCTGAATGTTTTGGCGTGTTCAGCCTATCGAAACTCTGCCAACAGTGCCTGTCTTAGTTCTGCACTGTCCACCCGACATCTTTGTCATATTCAGACTTCAGTTGTTTCCTCTGCGCCCAGACTTATAACATCTGTCAGAAACCTTACATGGGGGCATACTGGAACAGTCCTCAATAGGTATAGTATATTCCAGTAAACATGATGCTTGGACAAAAATTCTAAAATACTCATGCCTGCAAAGACATCTTAGAAGTAGATGATACTTTTGTGTACCTGCAGTTTGTTATATAGACTTTGACTGATGGAGTGGGAGGGTATGATTTACATCCATATGCCTGTGTTCCCACAGCAGGGACTACTAAACAGCACACTTCTGATGTTCTAGATGTGGTTTCCTGGATGGAAGCTATCAGCCAAAGTGGAGGGTGAGCAAGATGCTCAGCTTACAAGGGTGGGCTGCACGTGGTATTCGGTCAACCAGCAAGTATTCAGTTAGGCACACCTGGGTGCCTAGCACTGTACTTGGCAGAAAGGCTACAGAGATCAACAAGTTGAAGGCCTTAGGGAGGTGGTAATCTACTGGGGAGGTGGATTAAAAATCAGATGACTGAACTATAACAGAATCAGTCCTGTCATAGGGATCAAGGGGGTAGATTACAGTCTGGCCTGCAAGTTGGTGATAGTTGCTATTCTTATTTTACATACTGTCATGGATTATTGGAAAAAACAATATTAAAAGTCAGCCGTGTTCCAGTGGAGCTGCTTTACTTATTTCTAAGTATAGAAATGGATTTTATCCTTTAATCACTCTTATTACTAAGTTAAAATTTTTAAAATGTATTTTAGAGTGGCCCCCCTGCTTCCAGATGTCCTGAAGCTACCAGTCAGAACTGTAACATACTTCAGTGCACGCAAAGGCAAGAGAAAGACTGTGAAAGCTGTCATTGATAGGTTTCTTCGACTTCATTCTGGCCTTTGGCTAAGGAGGAAGGTGAGTCTTCACACTGTTACTTGATTGAAAAAGGAGTGTGGGCAGATTAAAATGAAGCAGAATTCAGCCTATTCATTGACATATCTTCCTCCCATCTTACCAATAGCTATTACAGTGCTGTGTATAAGTACTGACTGGCAGGCATCACTTCATGTAAGTGAATCCAAGTAAAGAAAACGTGTTTAAACATTTATTTAAAAATATAATTCACAATGGTGAAAATCTTCAATGTAGGACAGGCTGTCTCAGGTCTCTTACATGTCTGGCTTATCTAGTGATTACTCTGTGAAACCCCCAATGTGTAATAACCTATGGGGAGGCTCTTTTTAATCGTAGGGTATTACATCAGAGGAGACTTCAGCAGGAACTGAGTCACATGGCTCAGATTTGGGGACTGAAAGCTTTTCAGTGTATCTTGGGCTGGATTCTCCAGGTGGCTTAATCTTTATGACAGAACAGTAACCCAACATACATGTTTTTTTGTTTGCTTTTTGTTTTTTGAATCTTCCACCCAAGGATATTTTTTCCATTGCTTTTCAGAGAGAGAGGAAAGGAGAGAGAGAGAGAAAAACATTGATGTCAGAGAGACACATTGATTGTGTTCCCTCCCACACATGCCCAGACCAGGGCCAGGGATCGAGCCTGCAACTGAGGTACGTTCCCTTGGCTGGAATCGAATCAGGGACCCTTCAGTCGGCGGGCTAACACTCTAACCACTGAGCCACACCAGCTAGGGCACACTTTTTTTTTTTTAACTCTATATCTGTTTTTCTCTGGGGAAAGTATCAGATAGAACTCTAGAGCTTACTCTGGTCACAGACCACAGCCTCTAAGGGGGACTCTGACAAATTATTACTGCTCTGTCCTGTTGTGAGTGTGGCTCTGGGCTTTATGGTTCATGTCCTTATTCGTGGAAATGAGTAACTGATAATTAGGAAGCAGCAGAAGACCCAAGAAGTTAACCAATGAGTCTTTAAAGATCAAAATTCGGTTCCCTGTAAAAATAAACAATTGGTCGGACTTTGTCACTATTTGATAGGTTGAAAGGATTATTCCCTATCTCATAAACAATCCTAAATTTGTACATAAATAGGTTGATTGGCATTCTCAGCTCATTTCTGCACTGGAACAATACCGTGGTAGTTTCCCACACTAGTTGATAGCAGCTCATGTAATCCATAAGTAAGTGAACTAAGTATTTGATCTCATAGTTCTGGATTTTGGAAATTTTGGACCATTGGAAACATTTACACTCCCTTTTATCACACTAATTATTTCCAGGTCCTCATCTAACCCTAGATAAAATGAAATGGGTGGTTTTCTTTGCCTTCCTTCCCGTGTCCCTTTTATTGGGCCCTGAAATCCTCATGCTGTAAAGGACCTGATCAAATTCTCCGATCGTAATACCTATTCCCCATTCAGGGCCCCAGAAAGTATTCCATATGCAGGATGGCCTGTTACAGCAAAATCTAATTTTAAAAGGAAAATTAAAAATCTGGGCGGATTGACACTAATGTATAAAAACTGGAAGTGTTTTCTGTCGGTCAGTTTCATCCAGGTATCCTGATTTTTATTTATTCTTTCCTTCCATTTCTGAACCTAGGGGTTATCTAAAATGTTTCATGTGTTTTCACATTGTTGCATTCCATAGAATAATCTTCAAAGGATACTGGTGGTGATAGCTAGGACAGCAAATTAGCTGTAAGTCAAAGATCCACAGGGACCCGGCTTGGCTTGCAAACTAGAAAGTAATTATACAGATATGAGGGTTTTGATTTGAATCTTTCCATTTTAAATTGGGATCAATGAACAGTAAAAATCTAATCTCTGGCATTTTAAAACCAGAACTCTTAAATCATCTTATTTCTGAGCATCACTTTACAATGAAACTTGCCGGTCACAATGGCGACAGAGACTTTTCAGAAACCCAAGGCACCTTCTCAGCAAAGAGCTATGGTTTGGTTCAGTTAGTGTAGTGCCCTACAGAACGCTTGGCTTCAAAGGACCCAGGGACTCTTACAAATAGCATGGGTTCTAGTCTCACCTCGCCTGTGCCTTCCTGTGTGGTTTTAGTCAAATATTAACTTGGGGGCACCCACAGTTTCTTCTAGTTTAAACAGGCTATGATTGTCGTTTTTATATTCAATCTAATTTTCTCTTTCTTCAAAAGTTAATTCTTCAGAATTAATGCATGGATGATAAATGTGACAGTTCTGAGTTAAACGTACGGGTCAGCCACCCCTTCACCACCCCTCTAATAGTCTTACTGTATTCAGTATCCCTTACAAAAGCACTTATTATGGAAATTGGTCCCTAGTGTGTGGAAAGAGTAAACATATTTGAGGACTGTGCTTCTTGGCCCTTATAATACTTAGCCCCCTTAAATGAATGTAAATGTTATCCGCCTAGCCGGTAGGTCCTCCCTTCATCTCCCTCCACGTTAGGGAAAAAAGTAGTGCAGAGCCTAAGAACTCTCATTAGTTCTCTGACCACAGTCTGCTACATACCTTCTCTAATTATGGTTATTTCTCTTTAATCTGTAAAATGAGAGTAAAATGTTTCTGAAGATTGTTAAAGAGATAATAAGAAGATGCACATAAAGCAAGCTATTCTCTACCATTACCCTCTACTTCGCCAAGCACAAAGATTTATTTAGCTTTATTTTCTGTGGTTTTAATTTAAATGTTTCCCAAAATATTAGACTATTAATATTTCTTTTTCAAACTACACATGCTTTCTCTGTCTAACCCCATTGAGAATCACATCTTTCTGAGAGACATACCAGCCCCAGTGAAAGTCTGGTCTTCGCTGCCATTGGGCCTATAAGCCATGAGTAGCTGTAAAGCTATCTGTTTCCTATATTCTGTAATGTTCTAAGTGTCCTTGTAATATCTAACAGGCTGGTTATAAGAAAAAATTATGGAAGAAGACAGCTGCAAGAAAAAGGCGCCTGAGGGAATTTGTGTTCTGCAATAAAACCCAGAGTAAACTCTTAGATAAAATGACGACGTCTTTCTGGAAGAGGCGAAACTGGTATGCAGATGATCCTTATCAGAAGTATCATGACAGAACAAACCTGAAAGTATAGCCCAGAAGTATTGATTTCTCAGTTATTGAATATGCATCTTTGTGTATATGATGTCTTTGCAAAAATGAGTAAGTAGAAAACTTGATGTAAGTTTTACTAACTGATACGGAAATAAAGTACTGACATTAAACTTACCAGAGTTTTAAAATTTAATGGCTTAAACATTCCCAGATTTGTTCTGGGAAATAAAAGTTTAAAATTATTGATTACTTTTAACA
The DNA here is from genome assembly GCF_054644295.1 of Miniopterus natalensis. NCBI lineage: Eukaryota > Metazoa > Chordata > Mammalia > Chiroptera > Miniopteridae > Miniopterus > Miniopterus natalensis. The sequence goes on from NC_142093.1 coordinate 49,367,356, forward strand.
AGTAGTAATGCCTTAACTAGTTGTTCCAATTTGGCTTATTTAGTTACAAGGAATCTCAAGTTAGGCCAGACATAAAAAGACTCTAAAGCTAATAAGTAAGTTCAAGCAGTGTGGCTTCTTCTTCCAGGATACATGCCTGGGAACTCAGGAACTACCACACCACCTCCATGTCCCACCCAGAACTAACTCCCAGGCCTCGGGAAGAGCACAGGCTGTATAGTGACCCTGGATTCGAGGCCCCTCCAGGAGCCTCAGCAGCAGGAAATGGTGGATCTTTAGGCTTGGGGTCTGCCGCACATGTGACTCATCGTAGGCTCTATGCTCTCTCTACTCACCAGCTTTTCTAATGCACAGCTTTTCCTTGCTCTAGTTTCTGCTTCCTCATAATAACTCTAGCTTTCCCCCCTGAGGATCATTTCTACATCATGACCCTTAGCTCCTGTCTCTAAATGCCAAGAACTCTTAACTGGCAGCTTACCTTATAACACCAGGTCTCATCTCACGTCGCCAAACAGTGTAGGGATTGGCTGTCCTTAGGTCAGGAGTCCACCCTGGCTTACTTGGTTGTGTTAGCAGGTTTGTGTGGAGCAAAAAGTAGTTATGAGGGCAGTTTTACTTAGAGGTGAGCATGAGGTAGCAACACATGTCTAGTGTACTAGGTTCACTGTGTTTATAACAGTTCTTGCTTAGTTTATTGGAACAGGACTTTTTATAAAGAGAAGAGTAAATGAAATAGCCTATCCATTTGCCCATTCATGAAACAAAAGTAGCTACAGAAATGAAGATAAAATCATTCTACCCAAAAGTTGAAAGCTACTGTATTTTTCAAAAGTTAGTTTATCCACTTGAGATTTCATATTTTTAATTGTGAGAATAAACTTTTTCCAAAATTTTCCAAAGGTACACTGTAGAAACTAAGGGGGAAGACATCATCTCAGTCATTTTAGAAATGATGCATGAGTTAAGCATTTGAAGAGAGTCAGGTAGGAAGCACTGAGGAAAATATAGTTTACTAAGTGGATATAGTCTAAGGCCGTGGTTCTCAGCTCTCCCATCAGAATCATCTGGAAAGCATTTTATTTTTGGAAAGTATTTTCAAACAACAGCACTTTGCCTGGTTGACAAACCATTATTAAATAGAAGTATGCCCCATTACTGCTTCAGATCCATTAATAGTTGATGATAAGTTGATGGTCCTCTATTGTTAATACAATAAGGGGAAAGCTAACCACATTGAAATTCAGTGGCATGTTACACAGGATTATTAGAGGAATTCTTTGAAATAATGTGTGTGTGCATTATAGGAAAAGGGGTGACAACAGTGTTCTAAAACTAGATGGCCAAGTGTGTCTGTTTATGGGACTAATTAATAAAGAACAGACTTTTTTTTTTTTAATGTTTTTTATTGATTTCAGAGAGAGAGAGAAACATCAATGATGAGAGAGTCATTGATAGGCTACCTCCTGCACGCCCCCCATTGGGGATCCATCTTGCAACCCGGGCATGGGCCCTGACTGGGAATCGAACCACGATCTCCTGGATCATAGGTCGTTGATGCTCAACTGCTGAGCCATGCTGGCTGGGCCAGACATCTGATTTGAAATGAGGTAAGAGCCTGAGGCATGGAATGGCATTCTGTTTTGATGGGTTTTCATTTCCTCAGACTTTTGAGATGGCAGAAATCAACCACTGACAGGGCTTCACATAATTTCCCACCTGCCTGACTCCTGCCTCTCTCACTGCCTCTGGTAGAGGGATGGGGCCTAGTGCCTGAAGGACTTGAGGAGCGAGACGTTTTCACCCGCCTCGCTGGCTTCTCTAGTGCAAATATTGACAAGGGCCTCTGTCCCTGTGGCCTCAAAGCCCTTTGGTTTCTCTTCTAGGCCTAGGACAGGGGAGGTAGAGACAAAGACTGGCAAGCAGGCCTCAGCATCCAGAGACAGACTGAAATGGAAGGGCCGGGAGGTATACAATTCAGGGGAAAGGGAATTTGCATATATATAATTTTTGCTTTGTGGGTAGCATAGGGATGGGCGTGTATCTACAAAGCTGCTAACCCTCATAACAAACTTACAAGGAGATATTTATCCCTAGTTTAGGTTTGAGGAAACTGAAGCTTACAGAAAGTTAAATAAATAACCCAAAATACAACTAATAAGTCACTTAGAACCTCGCTCTAACTCCTTGGAATCCTGTGTATTTTTCTGTCTTCTAACAACCTGAAAATTCTGATCTAAATCAATAGGTGACTACAATCTAGCATTGTAAATACTAGATAGTTCTTCATGACACTGCACCAAGTGAGCTCTTATATTTTATAACTATCACTTCTTAACCTGGTCAGTCTCAGTTCCGTTGACACCAATAAATGGACTTTCAGCCCGTCCATCTCTTCTTTCAGTCTTCCGACTGCTTGTCCTGCTGCTCTGTTTTACAGTGCTCGTGTCAGCCACGTACAGTGTGAGACTAAAGGCAAAGTGAGTGTTTCATTTGGACATTTCAATGTTGAGTCTCCACATCTTTGCGACCACCAGTGAAGTTTACGTGGGCCGGTCCGTTTTTTAAAGGCAAGGGCTGCAGTGTGTCAGGGCGTGTGTACCCCGAGTGCACCTCTGCATGCACCGCCCTCCGACCTGCACGTGTTGTCGCCCACCTGCAGGTTGGGAAACAGGTTCTAAGAGGGAAACAACAGACCAAAAGGCTGCCTGCAGAATGAAAACTGCCTTCCAAATGACCTGGCACCCCAATTTCACAGCTACCCAGCTTCCACTGGCGACCTTTAAAGGTGCAAAACAAGCAGACTACTGGATTTATATTTATGTGATCAACTGGTTTTCAGAACACTGATATTTAATTTTTTTCCTGGTAGCTAGTCTGTGTGGTAGGTATGGGGCCAGGCACCACGCCCGTTAGTGGCTGAGCATTCAGCTTCTAATCCTTGCTACCTTCCACATTTTTTAAAGAAGTATTTTCTCTTTCCTCATAAGCCCAACATTACAAAGGTATTTTTTAAAAGAAAACTGTTAAGACTTTATTCAAGCTATATACCAAGCATTATAACAAAACAGCAGAACTTCAGCCTTGGGAATCCCGTGATTTTACACTCCTGAGGCACAGTCCAGTTTGCTGTTTTATTACAGGTCGTTCTCTAGGGTCTACAGAGCTAACTAGGGCGAGTACGCACAGTCACAATCCAGCACATCAGCTCGTTGTCAGAATGAAGCACATCCTTCACCACTTCAAACACTGTGCAAGGGGGAAACGAGGAAGGTGCTCAATGGCGGTCACGGTGGACAAGCACTGTTACCACAAACACGGACAGCTTACTGCGGAGAACACATTTCAGAGGCCAGCAAATGAGCAGGCTATTCACACGGCCATAGGGTTAGGACGAAGCTCTCCAGTTTATAATACACCACCACACCACCTTAGAAACACATCGGTGTTCAATGGCAAGTAACCAAGTTACTACATGAAAGTGAAAATTACAGACTTTTGAGCTAGCATTTTGTAAACAGCCTGTGTCTGTGTATCAGCAAATTAAAAACATTTAGTTACATCCTCGAGACAGAACACCGCGCCACTACATGTACACTTGGAGGCGTTCACATTTATGTCGGTCCGCACGCAAGAACAGCTTGGATACGTAAACACGTTTTGCCGGAACTATGACAGCTGCTCTCAGTTGTACAGTGAGTGTTTTAAAGAGAGAAACCAACTCCCTATTCAACACTTGGAGGAAAAGTAGTTACATTTACATTAAGACAGCAGTTTGGATACCTTTGTATTTTTAAATCTTGAAGAAGTAATACAGCATGTCTGAGAGTAGAGCGCTTCAAACTTGTTTTTGGCATAGTTGAGTGCAAACCTGATAGTCTGTACTTGGTAAAACTGTCCATTGCAGAATAGTGACAGTCTAGCTTGTTCACGTGAGAATTTTAATCTCTGCTGCTACAGGCATTATTTTGGCCAAAAAAAAAAAAAAAAGTTGCTATAAAGCTGCTTAAGTTAAGCTTTCTATGCACTGGCTTCTGGTGATCCTGGTTACTCCCGACTAACGGATCCATACAAAAGCGTTATTTTTCCTCTGTCTGAAACTATTCAGTGAGCTTAAAGGAAACAGACTTTCTGTCTTCCCTAAACAGGTTTTAGTGGGTATGAGGCACAGACAATGAACAGACAGCTTCTGTTTGTCCTCTGAATCACAAATTTGCTTTTAGGTTTATTTTTTAGGATTCTAAATCCTTTTGTAAATTACAAAGTCACCCTCAGAGTAATTATGGAGGGAGGGATATAAATATGCATATCTGATAACAACCAACTTCAAGTAGAACCCTTCTGAGGTGGCTAAGATCCAGCCAATGTGTCCTCAGCAAAGACCACTGACGTCCAATCCCATAGCTCGGTAACGGATGGAACAGTGTAACGGGCTGCTTACAGCTGGTTGACTAAGTTCTATGTGGTAGGTAACACTAATTCTCTAGTCTTCAGGGCGTATCTATGAACAAACACAATCCAAGTACTACAAGTAACTGGGCTGTAACCGCTGCATGCATTACACCGAAAGAAAACACCATCTCGAAGCACAGATACACAGTCCTGCACTTAGGCTCGGCTCTCCAAGGGGAGCGCAGCGACCTCGGACCAAAACACGATTTAATTCAGATTCGCCTTTCTAACAAAATTCTCAATCTAAGCAGGGAGTCTTCTTGGGTAGTGCTTTTTTCTCCTAAGCCATCCGGGCTCATATAAAATGCTCATTAAGACCTGGGGTGCCCGTGGGTGTGTGACTTCCCTCTCGCTCACATTCTGCACAAGCCAGAGGGGGAACAGAAGAGTGAGCCACAGCTGCCCGCGGACCTGAGCAGCAAGTCATATCCATAAAGATCTCAACCTCTAGGACCTTTCTAGAAGCTAGCGTTTCGGTGGTTACACTGGTGCCTCATATTTTACAGCACATCTGATACAAAGCACAGCTCTAGGCTTCACATCAGCTTGGTCGGTTGGTTGGCTTTTGCTGTAATCTCTAAAGGCGCTCAGGCGATAAGCTCCGCTACCCAGGGAAGCTGGTCACAGCACAGGTTACTGTGGAGGAGAAACGGTGACGCGTCGGGAACTTTTGAAACGTTCAAAACGATTCCTCGCAACAGCTCCGAGTCCACATGCCCAGGAAGTTTTCCCAGGGGTGAGCCACCTGCCTGAGGCAAATGGCAAATCCCCCGAAAGGGTTCAGAAGCTCCTCGCCCTGAATCCAAGAGGAAGACGAGCTTCCGAGACTCTCCTCTTACGCTAGGCTGTGTCCCTGACCTCTGTGCTCCTCTCTTCATTCTAAACCTCCCGACATACAGGCTGATCAGCTGTCTGAGCACATGGGACTGTCGTCCTGCAGGGAGCTGTATTTGGCAGCTTCCCAAGCACAATCTAAGACATTCTCTAGAATCAAAAACATGGTTTACACGTCTTGTTTTTGCCGTTTTCGTACATTATCAGAACCTCAGGCAGCCCTTGCGAGTTCATTACATGAAGCCAAAAGCCATAAATATGTACACTGTAGTCCAAAGTATTAGTACCAAGAACAAAAAACAAAAAAAGTTTTAAAAAAAATGGCTTTGTTTGCATTTACAGGACTAAAAATGAAGTATGCAACAAATAAATTACAAATGTACATCTCAGAGCGTGGGGGGGGGGGAGTTCTCTTATATTTCTAAACACACGGCCATCTGTAATGACAACCCAATTGCAGAAAATTACTAACCTCAGAAGACAAGGTCACCCCCTCCCACCTTCCTGTTAGCCTCTTACCAGCAAAATAAAAAGGCGAGAACAATATCCTAAAAGTGGGAGAGGGGGGAGAGAAAAGGCCATGTCTGAGGCTGCACACTCAAAGCACACCAGCTTGCAGAACGTGTGTTATTAGTGAAGAGCTCTTTAAGGCAGAGAAGGAACATTCTGTGTATCCGGTGCTGCTGGCTCATCTCGCTCATGTGGTTTCAGTGGCTGACGATGAGGTACTTTTCTTCCTGAAGCGAGATCGAAGGAGTCTAGGCGGTGCCTGGAGGAAACAGAAAAAGGCATCCCTCAATCCGGCATAAACGTGACTCAGGACAGCACCTGGCTGCGTTGTGTTGACACATCTAGTTCTTTCGGCCCGATGCTGGGGCTGGGGGCTCCCTCTGAGTTTCCGTAACAGAACCAGAGTCCCTTTCCAAGCATCTCGGGGACGCTGAGCCCAGGGAGGAGGCCAGCACCCCCTCTCCACGCTCTCCTAAGTCCCTGGACCTCCCAAGCGAGTGGATGCGCGGAAGGATGACGCATCTTTCTTGTTTCTGCCTTGGGAGCAAAATGACCTTAGCAAGTGACTCAGCAGAGAGAACCGCCTCTCGTCTCTTCCCTCGCCTTTGTCATTTCCTTTGGAACCGTCCTTATGTTTCTTGGTCCTGTGCTTAAAATTTCCACCACCAGATTTCCAGTCCTCTTTTTGGATGTGAAATCCTTTAATGTACAGCAAACCACACAATGAAGTGAAACGTTGTCTTTAAAATGTAAAAAGTTTTCTCCTAGCCTAGCACCCGAGGGGGTTCACACAAGGGCCCCACCTACCTTCATCCGGTCCGTCTACTCTGCACTCAGCTTACCTGCACACACTGTCCTCTGGCACCTCTATTCCTTCCGATCAGAGTTCTAGTCCTGTATGACCCTGCTCAAAAGTCACTCCTGAGCCCCTCCCCAGTCTCGCGCAACCAGGACTGTCGCCTCGTTCGTTCTCACATGGGCTTGCACGTTGGAGGCCGAGGGGAGATTCTGCACCATTGGCAGGTGTGCTGGCTCAGCTTCCCCACCCACCTGAACTTCCTGAGGGCAGATCTGTGTCCACCATCACTTTCCAGTGCTGCTCAGTGTCGTGCTGGCATGTGGGGGACAGGGGCACCGCCACACCTTTATAGCAGTGAGCAATACACCCGGTGAACTTTTAGTGACCCACCCCATGGAGGGCGGATTGTGCAGCTTTAAAAAACAAAACCCAAATGGCACAAACCCCCAGGTCCTACAGTGATTTTGGCACCTTCCCCACTAGCCCTCTCCCCATTTCAGGGCTGCCCTGGCCGTAATGGACTCCTCAAGCAGTGTCCAAACCCAGAACACCTTTTACCAAAACCTCTAACTGCAACACTGACCCGAGTGCCCCGCCTTGGACAGGAATGTGATGGCCTCCCGCACACTGCGGGGCTGGTAACTACAGTGAATCGGGGCCACAGGCCGTTGTGTCTGTGTAGGGGAACCTCTTGATGCATTTGCTCATCTGGGTCTCAAGAGGTCTCTACTCTGGGGCAGGGGTCCCCCAACTGGCTCAGATGGAATCTCAGGCCGCAGTATCCAGCAGATGGGGAACAGGAGAGGCGGCATGAGGGGGCAGAGAGGAAGACTCTGGGCACCCCCCAATTCTGCCGGCTCTGCACCCAAACCAGCCATGCCACAGAGCAAAGCCCTTGAGGCTCTAGGCTCGGCCCTCCAGCCAAACTCCATCCACATCTACAACTGGCAACAGTACAAATATCAAGTGTATTGTTTTGGGTTCTTTTAAAGGACTGTGCCCCTTTAATAACATTTTATGAATATCTACTTTGTACCAGGCACTATGCTATGCCTTAGAGATACAGCGATAGACAAGCTAATACGCTGTATTTATAAAACCTTGTCAAAAGACATTCTGAGTTTTTCTTCCTCCCAAACACTCATTCGGGTTGCTTTCACTCACATAGGTTTATTTTAAAATAATAATAAACGAATTTAAAAATTTTTTAGACACAACATCCCATCTTCTATTTCTAAATTAAATTACTAGGGTTTTTTTAGTCACTTGGCAAATGACTGGATGCCACCTAATGGCCTGTCCCGCCTGTTTGATGGAGGGAGATCTTCCACCACCCCGGGGACTCGGGCAATGCTGGGTGCCCCAAGAGACGCAGCTTCCAGGGCACCCAGATCTCCAGGGCCAAGCCCTTTACAAACACGCGCTCCACCCCGCCGCCCGGGCACCGTGTACCTCCAGGGGGAACTCCGTCTTTCGAAGTGTCTTATACTTGTACATGAAATCCAGCAGGTCTTCCTCCTCCTCATCGGAAAAGGCCAGTGGGTTTTGGACCTGGCGGGGCTCCCAGGCCTTCACACCACCCTCATCCACATCTCCCTCAACCACTTAATGTCCATTTACAATCTACACAGAGGAGACAAAGTACAGCGAGGAGGGGTCAGTGTAGAAAGGGGCACGGGAGGGCAGGCAAGGCGAGGTTAGGCACACGGCACGCAAAGGCAGGCCTGTGAGGACAGCCGGGGCCCCTCTGCCTGAAGAAGCAGCCAGCACAGCACCCTCTGAGGATCCTCCGGGGGCCGGGACCCGGAGGGTGCAGCTGGGACTGACCACACACTGCACAGGAACAGGCACGGGCTTCAGCATCTACCAATGAGCTGCCAACGGGACAGGGGGCACCGCTTCCCTGGGGGAGGAAAGATGCTGCTTAACTGAGACGTGCCAACCCTGCAGCTTAGACCTGTGACACCACACCGGGAGGATGCTGGGGGGTCCCCTCTAAAAAGGAGAGTGGCAGTAATTTCAAGAGGGGAGTAGCACAGTTTTCTCTATTCTGAGGGCAAGCAATGCTGACAGCCCATTACGCTCGCATATTCAGCTCTGAGTGCTCTTTAAGAGACAGCAGTGAAATGCTGGGGAGCCTCGCGGAGAACCTTAAGCAAAGCTATGTAGACTTTTCATTTCCAAGGCCAAGTCCTATAGAAGCAAAGGAGCCTAGTGGGAGGAGAATCTAGTATAGCCTCACCTCAAAAATGACAGCAAGATTTACTGCTTTACTCAGCCTCGATTCACCCACAGAAAGAGCTCCAGAATTAATTCACATCATTGCATGCACAGTATTTTTTTCAATGTTCAATGCTGAGCATATTCCATGCCCTCTGGCCAGAGAGTCCTATCTTGGTGGAGATACAAACCATTTCCTGCCCATTCCCAGCCCATCTGACATCCACAGACACTTCTTTCTATAATTTATATATTGTTTTTACCCTGAATCACAGAATGCAAAGCCAGGGGGCTCTCTGATCATCTGGTCCAACTGCCCTGAGGCTGCAGGTAGAAACCAGAGCTCTTTCTACTCCTCCTCCTCCTAAAAAAACTGCTACACCCGACTACTGCTCCTAAAAACATAGTCAGCCACCAAATGTGTTTTTCTCCATCAAAAGGGGGCTCGCTAGACTATAAAAGCACCAGGCACGGGCTAAGTAAAACTGACAACTGAACCTTCCTGTTATTGCTGCAGTACTCCTGAACAGCCAGCAGGTGGCAGCACGAGAGCACAGTTGTCCCGCCCACAATTTCGATGCTGAATTGTAGGCTGAGTGACCTGCTCAGACAGCAGCCACTTAGGAAGGGCCAAGCCTGAGATCATTAACCTTCCTTTGATTTTTTTTGTTTTGTGCATCCCCCAGCCTGTTTTCTCTGGGTTTAGGTTATCCTCTGGTCCCTTCCCCTGCCCAAATCAGCTGTAGCCTTCAGAATGCTGAACATGAAGACTGGCAACTCCACAGGGCCCTCCCCGCACACTCTGGCCCTCCTTGGCCTCTCCACTCCCTCCTCCGGACAGCACTTGGAATCAGTACCACACAGAGGGTTTGGGTTGCTTGTCCTGGTTCTCATGCCAGTCTCAACGCCTCAGCCCAACAGAAAGCGCCCTGAGCTTGAGGTCCATGGCAGATCCCCGCTTGGCCCCTCTGAGCACTGACCCAGGGCTGAGCCCACATTGGCCACTCAGCCGCTGAACGAGGTGGAGTAGTGACATCACCTCAGAGAGCTCAGCTCTTGTCCCAAATCAGAGCTCGATACCCACCCACAGGAAATTCCTTCTGGGTACAGATACCTCCTGCCTGAGGGTGGAGAAAAAGACAGAGCCCTTGGACCAGAGCAGAAACTGCAGAAGCAGCCTGGCCAGCTCTGTCCCTGGCAGGAGCCCTGCATCCTGGGAGCAGGCTTGGGCGCTGGTTTGAGTCTGCACCTCTGCACCTCTAAACGCCGGTCCGGGCTCCTCCTGTACTGATCACCCTGGGGTTCAGAAGGCAGTCCTCAGGCATCTAGCAGTCAGGCCCACTCACCCAGGCTGGAATCACTGCGGCTGAGCAATGAACTCCCACATCACCAAAATAATAACAGTAACTATCACCACCGCTATCTCAGGGCTGAAACCAAACGGCTGTGAGGTCACTGCACACTCGGGCACAGGCTAAAGCGTAGAAAAGAGGTGACCCTCTGCCCACTCTGAGTGATAGGTCGAGGGGAACCCAGATATCCAGGCAGAACAGAAAGCAAGTGCTCAACTCAGCAGAGGCCGGGAGCTAAGGAGGCCAGTGTGGGCAGCTCGGGGCCAGACGTAGCCTCCAAGGGAGCGACAGAGAACCTCCTAAAAAGAGAAGAACCCTACTGATCACAGTTCACCGAGAGTTTCTGCCAAAAACACCGTTTGTAATATCCTGCCCGCCTCTCAGGACCATGAGAATAAATTTTCTGGACAAGCTGAGTCTCTGGTTGGCTATCGTGGGTGACACTGAATCTCTTAAACCCATTCCCCTCTTTTCAGTGGCCGCAAGGACGCCCAGCCTCATTGACAGTCCACAACCTCAGGGCATGCATTTAAAATTTCCTCTCTCCTCTGCCTCCATTTTCCTGACTGTTCCCTTCCCTCCAAGCTTCATTTTTCTTACTGTAGTTTGACCTGTCATCTGTTTTTCTGCAAGGAGACTTAAATTCTTTTTTGGAACAGGGGTTACAATAAAGAAGGAAAGAAACCCACGGAACATGGTCCCGCTAAGAGGGTGCGAGGATGAAGTGAGGACGAGGGGTTGAGCAGGGTGTTCCTGTCCACGCCTTAGTACTGATGGCTCTCGGAGACAACTGATACGAGAGGAAGGTCACGGCCACAACCACCACCTCTAGGTCTCAGGAGATGGCAGGCAGGGCTTTGAGCCTGCAGAGCTGCCAGCACAGTGCCCGAGGCTGGGGGCCTCCAGGAAAGGGCAGGGGTACCTCTGCTTCGCCACAGCAGGGGAATGAGCGTGTAGCCTGGGCTGACACTCCGTATTAGCAAACACGTCAGCAGGACTACAGCAGGCTGGGAGGGCAGGGAGGGAGAAACTGGTAGGGACTCCCAGCCCTTACAGACCTGGCAGATCCATCGGCACCGAGCCCTGGGCACCCCAACCCCAGCAGGCAGCAGAACAAGCCCCGGGTTAGCAAACACACCCCACACGGCACACATGAGTGGGAGCAAACGTGTGTGAAGAGCACGCCAGTCTGGGACACTTACATCCACGACCAACAGCCACCGAGGAGAGAGAAAAGAACATTCTGTTAGGGTGGGATCTTTGGAGACGAAACGCACACACCTGCGAGCACGCATGCACACACACACCCGCATGCACAGACACACTGCCCTGCCAGCCCCTGCCCTGTCCGAGGAACCGTCCCGTCCAGGCCACACGCAGTAACACGCCTCCCCCCACCCCGCAACGGAGAAGGCAAGTAGGGATGACTCTGCTTTTTAAAACGACCTTCCACACACTTGATTTAAAAACAAAACCCATCTCTATGACTCATTCCCAGCAGCGCTACAGAGCTCAGGTCCATATTCCATCCAGGGAGGGAGAGAGGAAAGGGGGGCAGGGAGGTAGGGACAGGAGAGAGGACAGAAGCACAGACAGAGAGGGATGCAGGACACAGCAGGAAATCGGCTGGCAGGGGAGCAGGAGTGGAGCAGAAGTGGGGAGAAAAGGTCCCCTGTAATCCGAGATGCAGATGAGAATCAGTTCTGGGGACTAGGAGGACCAGCTGACCGAAGGACCTGTGACCCGCTGAAACCTCTCTCAGACTCAGTACCCAAGAGCTGGCCTCCCACCCCCACTGCAAAACAAGGCTCCCCTAACCACCTGCTGACACTTCCCACCGGGCACCCTTCGCTGCAGAGGTGCAGGAGCTGTGCGGGCCCAACGCCACCACTTTACAGAGGAAGGACTGAGGCTGCGAGTGGAGGGACTTTCCTGCAGTCCCCAGGGAAGTGGTGCAGAAGAATCAGCTGGTTCCTTGCGAGCATCCTTTAGGGAGCCGAGAGCTCTGGGGCACTGGGTGCTAAGAGGGCCCCGAAAAGGGAGAGCTGGGCAAAGGCTCCCGGGCCACGGCCCTGAGCAGGGCCACCCGGCCTGAGGCCTCCTCTGAGCCCCACCTGCGGCCTTTCCCCAGTAACCCGCCCTGTCCCCACCGCTCCTGAGGACAACAAACTACTAAATTCCTACAGTCAACTGCAACTCCGTTTACAGCACTGGAAAAGCAGCCTGTGATGGTGGAACCAGCGGGTGTGACGGGAGGTGAGGGCGTCCCCGCCAGCAGCACAGAGCAGTCCAAGAGGAAAGTGGGGGGGAAGGCGGCTTTACTCTCCCTGGTCCCCCAGGTGACAAATCTCAGAATCAGAGGCTTGCTGAATGGCTCACAGAACTTACAAACTCAAAATTTTAAAGGGTGAATTGACAGAAATAACCACGGCTGCCTGAGGCCACTGGGACTGCGGGGCTGTTTCCCACAAACTAGTACATCCACCAGGCCCCAGAGGAGCCCCTGGTGCTGGACACGCTGGGTGCAGCCCTCCCTCCCCCGTCCCTCCCTCCCTCCCTTTACGGTATCACGGGCAGATAACACTGTATTGGTGTTCGGTGTACAACTTAATAATTATATATAGCCCTTCCGCTTCTGATGTGGGTCAGGTGGCCCCCAAGGGACAGAGTCACAGCCAAGGTAGCAGGATGGTCTCCACTGTCCCCTGCTCATGACTCCTCTGACTGTCAGTTCACACTGGGCTTATGGCCTCCCAAACCCCCAAGTCTCCTATGACCTCGAAAATCCTTGGCATTTAGAACCCTTAAACGTGAAGAAATACAGGGAAAACAGGACTCTTACAACGCAGCTTCATGTCCTGCTCGCCACCGACGTGGGAGGGAGGTGCCGTGTCCCAGCAGCGTCAGGGCTGGTGGCACAGGCGGTGACGGGCACTGTGCGTGCCTCCCCCTCCCCTCACACCAGCAGGCACCTGCAGGCCAGCGGGGGTGAAAGGGGAGCTGGGTGGGTCCAGCACCACTGCTAGTCCCTCACGTGTCCAGTGAGGGTTAGGGGAGCAGCAGGGGCAGGTCAGGGGAGGGGAACGTGGCCAACCGCGGGGTGGCCATGGCCCCACCAAGCCGTCACTCACACACAGGAGGGCCGCGGCAAGAGCCCCTGTGCGGGCCCAGGGGACCCAGGCTCGCCCCTCTCCCTGAGGTTTCCCAGCTGCTCTGGGCTGCCAACATCACCGTCACCACCATGCCCCTCCCAAAGGCCCTTTCACAGCGATTCTCCTGCAGCACAGGGAGGCGGGAGGGGGTCTTCATCTCTGTTTGAAGCTGAGGGGACCAGGCTCAGAGTGGTTAGGTGGTGCACACGTGGTTACACAGCTAGTAAGTGGCAAAGCAGGACCAGGGCTCCCTCCGTGGCGGCAGGGCCAAACCCCCCGGGTCTGCAGGGCTCTGTCACGTCAGAGGCCCTGAGTGAGTTCCTGTGCCCTTGGCCCAGAGCTAAAGAAAACATGACTCTGTGGTGGTTTTAAACTGTCCCCCCACATTCTTTGATACTCCTCCCTTCAAGAAGTGAAGATCGATTCCCCTCCCTTGAGTGTGGGCTGGACCTAAAGACTTCCGACCAATAGAACGGGACAGAAGTGGTGATGTGCACCTTCCAAGTCCAGGTCCTAACAGGCACCATGACTTCCCGAATTCATTCGTTCATTCATTCATTCTCGTTCTCTTCCTCTCTCCCCCTCCCTCCCTCTCTCTCCAGTCACTCTGGGTGCAGGCATCTGCCATGTTGTAAGGACACTCAAGCAGCCCCAGAGAGGCCTGTGTATTAAGGAACCGAGGCCGCCAGCCAACAGCCACGGGAGAGCCATCCTGGAAGGGGACCCTCCAGCCGGGCCAGCCTTCAGATGATGGCAGCCCTGGCTGACATCCTGACTACAACTCTTGACACCCAGAGCCAGAACCACCCGGTTAAGCCACTCCCAAATTCCTAGCCTGCAGACACTATAATACAGGTTTGCTATTTTAAGGAGTTAACCCCCTAACCCCTCCCCCCAGACCGTGCAGCCGAAAGGGAGCCAGGGTCAGGTGCCAGCTCATGGTTAGAACGGCCTCCAGAGGCGAGCGGCAGCGCACTGCGGAGGCTGGCCGCTTACTCACCTTTCCTGGTCCTGCAGGTGGAGCAGCAGGTACACACTGTGGGGATGGGGGGCACCATCAGTGATATCCCCCTCTTGACAGGAGCCAGCCCCAGGCAAACAGGGAGGCCCCAGTGAAGTGTGGGGGTCCCAGTGGGTTCAATATAGGGGTCCCAGGAATGTGGGTCTCTGTAGAGACACCAAGGCAGGGGAGGGGATCATTCCAGGTTCAGATTCCTCTTGGGTGCTAGAAAATGTCCCTGCCTGGCCACAGAGGTTAGTCCTTGTATCCTGCAGCCCAAGGGAAGGCAGGGGTGGGGGGTCAGGATTTCCTCTGGGAAATAACTCCAACCACCCCTGCCCAGATACCCCTCCTTCCAGGGCAGAGTGAAACCCTTTATGAAACCTCAGCCCGACCTCTGACCCCGCCCCCCAAAGTGCTTGTGTCTGGTCATCTGGTCGAAGGCCTCATTTGCTGCTTTGCACACTGCGTTGGTTCTGACGTACATCCAAGCCTTGGTATACAGCAGGTCTTCACTAAGTACATGCCGAGTGTCCCCGAGTTCACGGAAGGCAAGACCATTCTTTCAGCTCCCTTTACACCCATCATGGGGTCCAGTGTCTTTCAACGGATGGGGTCTGACAAAACACCTCCCAGTTCATTCTGTACGGGGACTATGTGTTCTTGCAAACTCCATCTTGTCATTTTGCACATCGGGCACTTATTTTTATTTTACAGAGGTTGTTACATCCTATCTCACTCCGTTCTGTTCTGCACTTTGTTCACTAGGCACCATGCTTTTAAGATCGGTCAGTACGTTCACCGGAACTGTCGCTTCCGACGGCCGCACACAGCTGCATGGTGTGCAGCCACCACTCTTACCTGTCTCCTCCCGGGACGCCTTTAACTCCTGCTGCCTGCCCAGTGTTTGCAAATTATTTGTTTGCTCTCCTCACAACCCTAAGACGCAGGCTGAAGAGGGATTATTGCGCCCCTTTTTCAGAGGAGAAAGCTTAAGATTGGGCTCATCTCTGTGCCAAGGTCACCTGGTAGCGACCTCCTGGGCTGTGGTTCTGAGAAAGGCTCTGAGGCTCCAACTGGGCCCAGCGGGAACACATGTGGCGACTGCTTGTGACATCTCCTCGCTGTGCTGATGTGCTGTCTGCACAGGTCCAGCGCCGCCCAGCAGGGATGGAAGCCCAGACTCGGGCCCTTCCTCCTGCCTGACCACGCCCGTGTCCCAGGCCCTCAGTGGGGGCTGCGAAGGCATGCCAGCCTGTGAGGCTCGGCCTTCTTTGCCAGACTTCCTCCCAGACCCCCCACCTCAACTCCGGGGTTATGATGGCCCATGCTCAGGCCCCAGGCCATCTTTTTCTCTGAGGGGCTCTCTGGCTCTCTGAACGCCACCTGCTAGGCCTGCGACCAGAGCACGCCCCACTGCCTCCCCAGGGCATGTCAGAGGATGTCACTGCAATGGAGGGAGGCGGGGCCAACACCAAGAGAAACCATCCCAAACTCTTTTCTACATGGTGCTGGTCTGGGGAGGTGTTCAAAGCCCAGGGGACACCCCGCATCGCCTTTTAGATCCCACCAGCCTTCTCACTTTCCCTGAATAACCCACCACGGTGAGGTCTAGGCAGGAGGCCTACACACCTGTGTGGCCTTGGCACAATGCAAGACCTCTCCGAGCCTTTTTCCTCTATTTGGTTCACCTCTACAATGACAACATAGAATCTAAGGGGAAAAGGGACTGGAGGGCCACCTATGTCCACGCCTTGGCCAAATCAGGAACCCTGCCCTAGAGCCTTGGTACATGATCATTCAGCTTTGGTTTGGGCCCTTCCAGTGTCAGGGATCTCATTACCTCACCAGGCAGCCCGTTTCTCTCCTGGGCACTTTCACATTATAAAGTGCTTTCGTAGGTGAATTAAATAACATCAAGAATAATAGCAGCTACTACTACAGAGTGCCAGGCATGATCCTAAGGATTATGATTTGAATCCTCATAACCCCACAGACGGGAACTGTCATTCCTCGTGGACAGATAAGGAGCCTGAGGTATAGAGAGAGTACACACCTTGTCTGGATCATGCAGCCAATACGTGATTCCCCCTTGGAACTTTACCCCCTTGGTTCTTGCTCTGCCCTCTGAGCCTCACAGAGTTGGGGCCCTTTTTTCTTCCAAATGACAGCTTGTGTCTGAGGCTCAGTAGCAAATGAGCTGCTCAAGGCTCAAGGGTGGAGGCGATACCCGATTCCATTTCACTCCCTATCCCTGGGATAGTGCCCAGTAGGTCAGAAGCCGTAGATGCTCCAGGAAACCTGGATGGTCAGTAGGTGAGTAAACAGTGGACACTGGCCCAGGAGCCAGGAGGCCACAGGAGAACACCACCAGTGGGTGACCCTCGTGACAATTCCCTTCCCTCAGTCTTTGTCTTTTCATTGGTAAAATCAGTGTGTTAGACTAAATAACCCCTGAGGTCTCTTCCTGCCTAGCCCTTTGGGATCCCACTCTAAGTTCTCCTACGATGGGTTCCCCAGAAGATAACCTCTCCCTTAAGTGGACCTCCCTGCCATGGTCAAGCCCTCACCTCCCCGGCCCTGCCAGGGTTAAAACATCTTCCCAACAGAAGAACCACAATCTTCAAACCTGGGGCTGGGGGAAAGGGTTAGTCCCGAGGGGTGAGGAAACTGATGGACTCCAGGCTGGCTCTGGGCTGTTCCACCTTCCCTGGAGGGCACATGAGTCATCATTCTCAGGGCAGCCACAGGGCTCCTTCTTTCCCAACCATGTCCGAGGTCCCCCAAAGGCAGGTGGGGTCCCTGGCCTCGGGGCCAACGTGCCACCTGCAGGCTTCACTTCACAGCCAGGATTCAGGTGGCCTGATGTCCCTGTTTGTACATTTAAGGGCAGGGAAGCCACCAGACACACATCACAGCCACAGGTTCCAAAAAACTGGCCCCATTCCCACCCTGAGGCTCCATGTCCCACAACTTGAGGGCAGAGGTGGCCATCCAGAGGTGTCTCCTGCCCCCCTTCACCAGCACCCTCTGCTGGCAGTGTCTGTGCTCAGCTCCTGAGGGTCGAGGTCCCTGCACTGACCCAAGGAATGGCCTGGGAAACCGTGAATTCTGGCCCAGCTCCCCACCCCAAACCCACACCTCGACCCTCCACAAGCCTGAAACCCACTATAGACAAGATGTCAGTGGGTCTCAATGCAGCTGCACCTTGACCGCATCACACGCCTGGGTCTCATCCCAGCCTCAAGAATCTCTGCAGGTGGACCCAGCATTCTGCCAGGTGTCCAGGTCAGTCCCAACACAGGCAACCTCTTGCCAGGAGACTGACAACCAGAGGCAGACGTCAGAGGTAGCTGTGCAGTTTCCGAAAAGCCCTCGCTTCCCCAGGACTTAGACTCGAAGCTGTCGCCCAGGACTGTCGCCCCCCACACCCCACACGTGGTCTAAGGTGTGAGTGGTGAACAGGGGCACAGGGATGGGAGGAGAAGGGAGAGTGAAAGAGGGGACAGGAAATAATCATGCAGGGAAAAGGAATCACAAGAGCCCCAAGTCCTGGGTAGGTGGGAGGGGCCCCTCAGGTGCTCAAGGCAGGTAGGCCCTCCTAGGAGGGAGGGATCAGAGAGAACAGAGAGCTGCCTTGGCCCAGTCCAGCTGTGCCTGTTGCCTCTAGGTTTGGTCCAGATACTATGATCCAACCACCCCAATCCCCAGACAGCCAGATGAAGGAGGGGGGACCCTGTGGTGCAGGTGACCTAACGGTGCCCCTAGTCAGAGTTCGAAGGCCAGCTTCCTGTCCTGGCTGGAGGGGTGCTCTGCCCCATGGCTGGCCTGGGATGTCTGACGAACGTCTGTGTTGGTGGCAAGTCCCTGGTGTCAGGGCCAGGTTACAGGCACGCAGCGGACTGGGCCCCTCAATGAGAGCGAGGCCCAGGAGGTGAGCAGAGGGGAGGGGAGTGACACATACCTGAGCTGCCAGCGCTCTCGGAAGCACTCCTGGACATCTTGGGCTGGCCGTGCTTACCGCCGGCCCGCCCAGGCCCCGCGGGTGGGGGGCCCGAGGGAGCAGGGGCTCCGTCTCCCCTGATGGTGGTGAGGTCCTGCATGCTGAAGCTCCGGAGCCTCTCCGATAAGGCACCCTGTCCCTGGGTACAACACAGGAGGGGCACACGTCAGAGGCCTGACCACGGACCAGGGGCAGTGGTGGGGGCAGGCGGGGCAGAGGCCCACAGGAAGCACCGCCGGTCAGCAAAGGGGAAATCGAGACCCAGACAGACGTGCTAGAAACACTGAGGGTCAAGGTCGGGAATATCCCAGGGCCTCCTGTGGGGCTCAGCGACTGCTCCGCTGGCTCGGGCTCCTTCCTCCCCTTCAGCTGAGCTGGAGCCTCAGGCAGACCCAGGGCCCAGGACAGGGCCGCTGCCTGCAGCTCTGCTCGCAGGGCGTCTGCTGCCCCTCCGGCTTCACAGACGTAAACCTCCTTTTACAGCTACATGTTCCTCAGATCCCAGTACACGACGATCTGGTCAGAAAAGCAAAACCTAGTAATCTACGTGCTGTGTCCTCACTCTTTTCAAAGGAAATGATTACAGACAGTCTCTCTAAATGAGCAACAGCAGCAATTTCTATCTGCTCGCGTCCCTGATTATGAGCACGTTTACTCCCACCGTGGCATCAGAGCTTCATAAAATACCCAAAGGGAATAAATCAGGATGGAAATATGATGTTAGGAGAACCCTGCTGGCCACAACCACTTCCTATTCTAGGGGAGCCAGGGAGCTCATCTCAGGGGGAAACGGTTCTTTTGTTCAGGACAAGAACAATCCTTACGGTTCCGGGGGGAAGGGCCTCCCTGTCTGCACGAGAGAATCAGTGTGTCCGACTGAACAGGACCATCCTGAGGCTCAGGCCCGGGCGGCGCTTTATTTCTTTGGGGCTGCAGAGGGGACCTGAGCTGGGGGAGGAGACCTGAGGTGAGGGGTGAGGGGAAGGCTGGTGGGAGACTGGGGTTGTTCAGAATTGGGTTTGGATTTGAATGAAAGGTGATAGGCAAGTAGCCACCAGGCAAATAAATGAACGAACTCTGGGCATCTTCAGAAATGCTGGGGGTCATCAGGCTTCCCACAGGTACAGGGAATGGTGGGGGGTGGGAAAGGGACATTTTATTTGCATAATGAGGAAAGAATGGCTCTAGAGGGCTGGAGGACTCGGGACAATAAGGCACAACAAACAGAAGAGAAACGACAGATCAGCACAAAAAAAATCGGTGAGAATGGCCAACAGTAGTGTCTGGGCAGGGCTGGGGAGCTTCTTCATTTTACTTAATTTAAAAAACAGTCATAAAAACGGGCCACCGAGGCACAACAGTTTGCTGTGTGATCTCAGTGAGAGCCGCTGCAAAAAGGAGCAGACGTGGACCGAGCTCCTTAGAGGGGAGGGGAAAACATGAGGGGCTTGCAGGCGGGTACAGAAGAAACGTCGGAATAAAACAGATGCAGTAAAGTACGAAAAGATAAGTTCTCTGCTTCCCAAAGATAGAAAGACAACGCCTCCAATAAACCGATAACAAGAAGAAAACTGTTTAAATCATCAAATATACACAGTCAGAATGATAAATCTAGGCAAAGGGGTTTGGGAGGACATTGTGTGAAAAAGTGACAGACACCGCCCTGGTTGCCTCGGGCCCTGCTCCAGAGGCAGGCGGACAAGGGGCCTGAGGTTCGCCTTCCAGACGCGAACAGCTGGGTGGCCTCTGCCAGGAACACGAGGGCTGGACGGCTGCCCAGTGCAATCCCCTCCGAACCATGATTATTTTACTCAGAAACACTCTAGAATTTAGAAGTTAGATGACTAAAGAACAAAAACGGATTCTGAAAAGAGAGAGAAAAATGTTCTGATCATTATAATGGGGTAATTTAGTGTTAGGTTAACATACAGGAAAACCACTCATGATTTGCTCTCCCATTTATTCTTTTATCTGGTCAACAATTACTTATCAAGAGCTTTCCTGTCAAGGGCAAGACGCTGTGCTAGGCAGTTGTTAGGAAATACCAAAAACACAGCTTGATTTCCCACATATGTAGAGAGACGGATGAACAAATAACACAGAGGTGCCAGACCAGAAGCTGCACAGAGGGAAGATTAGTCACACCTGGATTCAAACTCGCCTTGTCCCCAACAACGGGGTGACTTAAATGGGTGACTTAAACCCACCTCTGCCTCACTACTCTCACCTGCAGAACAGCGTCCACAAAGCAGCACAGCGGGGAGGATTAAATGAGATTATGCCCATAAAAGAACCCACGACAAAGCCCAAGGCACAGTAAGTGTTCAGAATATGTCACCTGCGATGGTAAGTGCTGCCGCCGCCTAAGACACATAAGTGGCTGTTGAAATAAAAAAAATAGAAAGATCACTTCTGGCCAAAGGACCAGGAGGAGCTTCATGATCCCAAACCCAAATAAATGAGGAGGAGCCAACTCCGCCACGTGTCTGCCAGCGCTCGCCAACGCGGAGCGCGGTGACGGTGCCTGAGAGACAGCTGCAGCAGGCGTCACCCGCGTCCCTTCCAGCAAAGCCGGCCAGCCTAGCTCCAATATCACCGGCATCATGAAGACTGGGAAAGAGGTTAGGAAAGAGAGGGAGATAATAATAGCTTGGTATCAAGCTAGCTCCTGTCTCAGAGGAAATCACAGCGGCAGGCCTACAAGGCTCTTGAAAACAAATTAGCTGTACCCATCAAAAGCAGCTGAGGTGGCTAAACTCCATCTGTCTCTCCCATCTGTAAGCCTCTCGGCCCTGCCCTGTCTCTACTCACAATCCCATTTCTATTCAATCTCCACAACCCGTCCCACCAGGCCACGTCAGCCTGCTCTAGAGAACCTTCCCTTCGTTCTTCTGGAAACAAGCAAGAGTTGTTCACTGGCATTTTGCAAAATTGAGTTCTCTATTTTAGAAAAATAAATTTGGATTCCTCAAGTTTGGCAAAGCTTAATACCATATTACCCAGAATTCAATGAGCCATATGACCATATTATAAGCTTTGAAAAGCCTTATAGTATTTTGGGTGAACTCAGTGCACCCCAAATGTATTTGATGACAGTTGGATAGACTGTTAATTGACCATCCAAAAGTCATCCCCAACACCATTCTTGAAATGATGAGAAAAAACAGGTTCCCCAACCTCCCTTGTAGCTCCGAATGGCCATGGGATGTGGTCCTGGCCAAAGGGAGGCGAGGAGAATCTGCGCAGGGATTCCTGGGGAAGGCGTTTTCTCTTCCCGATGTGCAGGACGAAGGCCTGACCCTGCTACCTGCCTTCTGCCTTTGAGTGGGGAGAACTGCCACCTTGTGACTAGGAGACTCACAGAGACTTCTACTCAGAGCCCTGACATCACTAAGTCGCTGGAATAAAGACAGTACCCCTTACTCCTAGACTTCTCGTCAGTGATTTCCATCGATTCTAAGACATATAGTTTTCATCTCTGAAACTGGGGGGGGGGCATCTTACAATTGCTGTTGCCTCGACATCGTTGTCATGGCCTGCACATGAACACACTGGGCCGTTCCTCCGGTGGTGCGACGGAGCCGAAACCCCTGGGCGTTCAATTAACAAACCATTTCAGAACTGCTGGAAGAAGGAATAGGACTTGTCTGAACGCCTTTCACTGACACCTTCTGGCAGGATCAAGAAAGTGGCAGCACCCGAATGCAGATGGCTATGGGTGGTGGCACTGAGCCCCCGGCCAGTAACCCTGCGTCCCCACCCGCGAGGAGGCCGGCGCGCGGGGCGGCGCGGTCATAAAGGGGTACCGCCGAGCCGAGCCGAGCGAGCCGAGCCGCAAAGCGATTCCGGAGAGCCAGAGTCTGAAAGCGAACAGGTGACGTCAGGAAGACCTCCACCAACTTACTGTGTTCATATCTTCCTTTCGGTGTATGTACAAAAGTGACGCACAGAAAACCCATGTCTAAACAAGCCTAAGAGTCTCTCTAATGAGTAGAAGTGAAAATTCTAAGTGAAAACCCATCGTGTCCTAATCTAATCGGCACTGTTTTCTTCCTCAGCGATACGTGAGATGATGGCGTCAGACGACACAGCGCTTTCGGTTCTATGCACTATGGGCGCGCTTCTCAGAGAAGCTCTCCGCCCGCTCGGCTCCCTGGCACGGGCCCTGGGCGCAGTCTGTGCGTGTTTGTTGTACTTCATACAATCAGATTTAACCACTGGCATGGTTTGTGGGTTTGCCTTCCCCTCCAGGTTATTTTCTTACTATTACAGCCTTGGCACCTGCCACTCTACCTGATACACATTAGGGGTCAAGGAGGTGAATGAATGAACATGTGGCTGTTTATTGAGCAAGCCCGAGTAAAATACGGCAGCAGGAAATCCCCACCCCCACCCCAATGCCAGGCCCAAAGGAGCACCCTACCGAACAGGGAGCTGGGCTTTGTCCACAGGACCGTATGGAAGATGCCAGAGACCTATAGGGTGCACAGAACACAGGGCACACATCTGAGGGGCAAAGTGTCCAGAGAGGACTACACTTGACCTGGCCTTGGAGGCCGTGGGGCAGGGTGGGTGGCGGGGGGGGGGGGGTGTGTGTGAAGATGGGAACCAGGTGGAAAGAGAAGTATATCTCTTAGGAGCTGTCGCCACTCAGAGCTGCCACTTCAGCCCACCCCAGATGAGGTCTTTGAAGTTTTGTCTGCTAAGGAGGTAGGGATCCAAGTTACACTGTGTTAATGACCAAATGAGCCCCCGACGAGTGAAGGTGCCTGCTGAAAGGTTACAGGGTTTCTTTTAAAACAGCCTTGTCAGTGGAGGGCAGGATGGGAATGAGGCTTACTCTGCACTGAGTGCCCTCTTCTGTACTTTCAGAATTTTGTACCATGAACATGTATTAACCATTAAGAAGTCATTACAATTCCACTTGTAGCAACGCCCGCAGCACTCTCTCAAGATCACCTGGAGGGCCCCATTTTGTGAACACAGAGCTTGCATGATGCTGAGAAATGCCATCCAGACAAAAAAAAAAAAAGAAGGCATGGAACTATTTAAAAATAAAAACAAAACAAAACAAAAAAACTGAGAAGGAGGAAGTGGCATCTCCAGAAACTGTAATGTATTGGCCTCCAGCCCTGAGAGCCTGGTCTCAGCTCTGCTTCTGGGGCCACCTGGTTTTCTCGGCCTTGTAGTTTCATTGGGAAATTAAAGGGCTCAACAAGATTTGCTTCCAACTGGAAAATTCTGAACTCAACAACGTATGGCCCTCTTCTATGGCTCACTATCTGGCTCTGACGGCAATTCTAAAATGAGACTTTCTAAAATGCTTTGAGCCCTGGCGGGTGTGGCTCAGTTGTCGGGCATTGTCTCATGCAGGGGGTAGAGTTCGATTCCCAGTCGGGGCAAATGCCCGAGTTCCAGGCTCAATTCCCAGTAGGAGGCGAGCAGGAGACAGATGGTGGGTGGTTCTGTCTCACAGATGTTTCCTTCTCCTCCTCGCCCTTCCTTTCTCCCTCTAAAATCAATAAAAAACATATTTAAAAATAAAAGTAAAATAAACTGCTTTGAAAATCTCTAGAATACATGTTGGGTATCCCAAAGTAACTTTGAGGAAGGGTGAAAAAGTTCCCACATGTGTGTGTGTTTTTAAATGTCTTGTATCAATTTCCTCCCCTCAACTCTGAATTCAGAATGTGAGCCACAGGAAAAGCTAAGAATTTGGGGGCCAGTTCATGAACTCGGGTACCTCCGAGCACCTGCCCCTGGGGCTGTCACAGCACAAGTGAGCTCTGTCTCAGCTTCCCCTCCCTGGAAGAACCCCTCACAGCCTAGCATCAGGGGACTGGAAAGAGAGACATCCTCAGCCCCCCATAAAAGTAAATCTCCTACTTGTACTGTTGGGCTCTTGAGCTCTTTGCTGCTCCCCACGGGGCTATAAGCATTGTCTGCCCAGCGTGTTGTGATTGCATGTTTACCTGCTGTCTGCTTTAACAGACCCAACCCTCCGTCTTCTGGGCCCGACAACACACGTGGGCCAGTGGTTTTGTCGGTGAAATTCCACAGAAGTATCTTGGGGGCAAGGGCAATGATATTCTGATTATTTTCATCTTTTTCCCTAGGTAAAACTCTTATAAATTCAGACTTTGAGAGGTAAACTGTGTCACTAAATTTTCTATTAATCTGAGATCTTTAATTTCTAATCTTTCCTTTAGTTTGCAAGGGGTAAGAAAGCCATGTAGCTAACACACAGCAAATTCTGTACGTTTTGATGTTTTTTGTTGTTGTTTTTAATTCTCACCTGAGGATATTTTTTTCCATTGCTTTTCAGAGAGAATGGAAGGGAGAGAAAGAGAGAAACATCAATGTGAGAGAGACACATCCATTGGTTGCCTCCTGCAGGTGCCTTGACCAGGACCAAGGATCAAGCCTGCAACTGAGGTACTGCCCTTGGCCGGAATCGAACCTGGGATCCTTCAGTCCTCAGGCCGACGCTCTAGCCACTGAGCTAAACTGGCTAGGGCTGTTTTGGTGTTTTCTTAGTCAGGGGAGAGGGTGGGTTCAGGGAAAACCCAGGCCTTTGATAACCTGGTTTTGATAACTGGGTTTGATAACCCAGTGAAACGATTTACCACTAACAGAATGCCTGCACGATGACCCACCGAGCCCTGACTCAACACAGCAGCTGAGCCTGGCTACAGGCCCGAGATGAGGTGCCCTCTTCCAGAGGGACACGCACGCCATGTGGGGAGGGCTGCTGCCGAGCACACAGGTTAGCCCATCTCACCTCACACGCATCTAATCCCCGTAAACGAGGACAGTGAGAATACAGACAAAAGGTTTTAGTGCGACAGGCAATGGACAGCAAGGCCACCAGCATAGCCACACTTCCACTAGCAGTTCAAAGAGTTAGTACTTCCTTCCGGGTGCCCACGGTGCAGCCACCTCTCTGGCAGTTCCCTCCACAGCCCCACATGCTCCACAGCAGGGCCAGGCGGGTTCCTCACAACATGCTGGGTAAGGACGGGGCCTTGTTTGTGACACGACACTGGATTAACAAACGAAAGAGAAAGGCACAGGATTTCTTCCCCCCCCCAGAGCGTCAATCATCAAACTGAATCCATTTTCCAGGCTTCAAAGAAAGGAACACAAGTAAGTTAGGTGCTCCCAAACTAATCCAGTCAGAGGCTCTGGAAGGTGGGTGAGGTGGGCCCGGGCTCTGGAGTTAACGCACACGCACACACGCAGGTGTCACTGGAGAGGCACCTGGCTCTGATCCAGACCATGCGCTGGTGGGTTGTGGGGGCTGCTGGCCTCTCTACCCCACTGGATCAGTCTGGAGTTAGTCACACCTCTCAACGGGGTTACCTGCCCTTCTCTGAGGTCCAAAGAGTAGACAAAATGAAAGAGTCGAGCCACCTGATAAAGGGGAAAAAAAAAAAAAAAGGCCATGGGCACCAAGCCTACAAAATGGGGTTGAAGGGAGCCATGGTGCCCTCGCCTCCTACACTCACTCACACATTTCTTCACTCATTCATTCATTCACTCATTCACTCATTCACTCACTCCGTAATATGTTTGCAAAGCTCTGGGTGAAGTCCTGCAGAGGAACCAAGATGAACATGAAACGTGATATGGTTCCTGCTCCCAAGGAGCTCACAGTCTAGCTGGGGCATCAAGACACAAATGCGCACAAGGTGGCAAATGACAAAGTGTGTGACGGAAATCCAGAGCAGGCAGGGACAGCACTGTTGGCTGAAACACCCGGACAGGAGCTCAAACTTGAGCAAGGCAAGGACTGCAGCATCAGACAGAAAGGGAAGGGTGCTGGGCTGGGGTGGTGCGGGCCAACGTGAGAGTGGAGAAGCCCAGGAGCACGTGGGAAGCCGGGGACGGAACCAGTCTGAGAAGACGGCCTGAGGCCGGTGAGTAACAAGAGAGAGAAGCCTGGAGAAAGTGTACTTGGGCTGCCCACGTGTGAACTGTGATGAGAGCCCTGCTGGAGGCTCTGCGTAGTGAGCGATGTGAAGGAAGAAGGATTTTAGGGTAATGAAAATACCCTGGCGGTCCTCTGTGGCGCACACTGAGAGCTGGCCCCCGTGTCTGGAATCAAGGCTGTATTTCCTAGCCTCCCTTCTGGGAAGTGCCCTTAACGGGAGATGTAATGTAAAAACAAACATTAACTGTTGAGGGAAGGCTGGTTTGGTGCTTCTGGTTTGGTACAGGCTGGACAGAGGTGCCACAAGGAGGCTGCTGAGCTCAGCAGCAGGAGCCGGGAGGTGAGACAGGGCTGTGCTGAATAATGACAGCTCAGAGATGAGTCAGGTCCCTGGAAACTAGGCCAGCGCCTGGTCATCTGAGGCAGGCCAGCACCCAGGTGAAGGGATTTTTGGGGTCAGGAAGGACTCCCCCCACGCAGGGGCTGTCCCTGTCCTTGCAGGGAGATGTCCGCCACTGAGATGAACGGCCTCAGCTGGAAGCTTCACCTGCTCCATGCTTCCTCCTTGGAGAGGTGAAGGCCCTGAGGGGAGGTTAATGTGCTACCAGATCTCTCTTCCTTGCAGGGTAGGGTGACACAAGAAGCCTGCTGGGAAGGGACAGTGAGAGGAAAGGAAGGACTACGGGGGCATCCACAGGATGAATCTGTTCAGTTGTTAGTGAAAAGTGGAGCTGTGGTTATACTTACACATGTGCCCGTTTCATAAGTGATAAAGAAACTGTATTTCATGGTTGCACATGCATGTGGTCCGTGTTCCTTTACCTGGTAGGGACCACCTCCTGCACTGAGGTGCCACCCTAGCCTTGCCTCGAGGCAGAGAGGGAGCCGCCTGGGCAACACCTGCTGGCTGGCTTTGCATCCTGACGCACCTTCTTTACTCCCAAAGGTGTTTGATATAAAATGGTCAGAAGGGCAGGCGGCCAACCTTAAAAGTGTCCAGGGCTTCAGCTGACTCTAAATTTTCAGGGGCAGACCGTCATTTCTCAGGCACTCGGCCCCGGGTCCTCGGCCTGGTGGTGTGATCTAGTAGAAAATGGTCAGAAACTGTCAACCCAGTGTGTGTGGAGGGGAGCGGGGCCTGGGGGTGCTCAGAGTGATGCAAGGGACACAGGGCTGGGAACTAGAAAGTCTCACTCTGGCCCCAGCTCGGCTGTGTGACCCTGGGCAGGCCACTCGACACCCGGGCCTCAGTGGCCTCCCCTGTGAAGCAAGGGGATACAGAAGATGGCATCTAAGGCTCCTTCCTGCTCTAGCAGCCCTGGTCCTTCTTTCCGGGGGCAGGAGGGGGCAGGAGGGGAAAGAACGGGGCAGGTGCTCCGAGTGGTGAGCTTCCCCACAGGCGCCCGCTCCCCTCACCTGTACGGCAAGGCGGCCCGCAGCCAGGAGGGACCGAGCCCAGGGCAGGAGGGTGGCTTGCCCAGGGAGGGTGGCACAGGCAGGGTGGGCCGAGACAGGGGAGACAGCCTGGATCCACACAAGCGGAAAACTCTTCTGAACTGTAAATACCTGCTCAATGCAGCATCTGACTTATTTCTTTTATTCTGTCCAACAGTGAGGAGAAGACCATGACCAACCTCAGAGATCAAACAACATGAGCAGATGTGAATCGCAGGTGATGTTAATCAAGCGCTTGGTGTGAGCTCTACATCCTGTGAAGTCTTTATGTACATCCCCTGATAACTCTCCTGCGGTGGGCACCACTCGTGCCCATTCTGCAGGTGAGGAAGCTGAGGCTCAGAGACGCATCAGTAAGAGGGGGAGCTGTGGTTTTTAACCCCAGTCTGCTTATTTCCATAGCCACTCCGTGCTAAGTATTGCTCTAACGGCCAGGACAGCTAAAAATATGTACGACAGTCCTTCGTTCCTTTAACACTTACTAACACCTACTGGGGAAGGTAAGGCATGAATATAAACAACTACAAGAGTACCAGAGGCCGGTTCCACCTGGAATCAGCGGAGGTTTTGTGGAGGCAGCAGCGTTTGACCTCAAAGGGTGGGCAGAATTTGAAATAGGCAGAAATGGGGGCAGATGAAGGACCAATATGAGCAGGAAAGAGAAAATTCTAGAAACAGTCACAGTGGCTCTGTGAGTGCAGTACAAGAAGAACCAAAAAGGTAAAGAGAGGCAGGACAGGAAGTGGGATCAGGGCTGACTGCACAGGCCTCAGACGAGAAGGGAGAGGAGCAGTCAACCAGTTGGGTAGCTACTGCAATAGTCCAAGCTAGAAGGGAGTGAGGAGAAGAGGCCTGGAAGGGAAGGGAGGAAGCAGGTGCAACAGGTGACAGCTGAAGGTGAGGGAAACAAGATGGCCTTGGAAGGGAGGGGAGAGCAAGGGGGAGAAATCCCACCCAACAGCCCGGCCGGGCGTGGCTCAGCGGTTGAGCATCGACCTAGGATCCAGGAGATCGGGGTTCGATTCCCGGTCAGGGCACATGCCCGGGTTGCAGGCTGCTGCCGATCAATGACTCTCATCATTGATGTTTCTATCTCTCTCTCCCTCTCCTTTCCTCTCTCTGAAATCAATAAAGATGTATTTTTTAAAAAAGAAAGAAATCCCACCCAACAGGCAGAGGGTGAGGGGAGGGTGAAGGGAGAGAGCAGGAGAGAAGAGTCAGGGAGGAGGAGGGGACCAAGAAGTTGCTGCGACATCACAGCCAAGAAACAGCTCTTCCCCCTCACGAGTGGTCCTAAAAATGCTTTCTCAGACCCCTTAGACTCAGCCAGGCTCTCCTCCAAGGGCAGGTTTCTCTTCTTCCACTAGGACCCCTGATGCACACAGCTACATATAATCTCCACAGGTCAGCATCGAACAGAGAGAGGGAAGTAACATCAGACCAGTACCTGTGCGTGAGTTCCAGCCCTCCCTCCTCAGCGGCTCAGGATGCGGGGGCTTTGTGCGTGTTAGTCCACCTGCCCAGTGGAGGGAGGTGAGGTAACCTTCCCAGTAGAAACGTTTAGGAAAAAGGGATCCAGAATGGTGGGGGGTTGAATGACAAGGCGAGTGTGGCAGGACCGCACTGGTCTAAAGTCCTGCTCGGTTCTGCTTCAGCGTGTTTTGGAAAGTGAGCTGGGCGGAAGCTCATTAGTGTGGGAGACTAGAGGGTAGGGAATAGTTCCAAACTTTTCCAGCAGGTTGTCCGCAACAGTTTAGATAACCTTGGTGTTTAAAACCAGCTGCCGTGGTGAATTCTAAATATTAATTTTATGTCACACAGTCTCAGCTAAAACAGAAGACAGCTCGCTGGATGCAAACTAGTGCAGTGTACATGTTCCTCTGGGGGGGAAGGGACAAGAGAGAGGCTTCCTGCAGTCCTTGGTCACATGAGGGTGTGAAGCCACAGCAGCAGTGAGACCCAGGGATCTGGAGGGGACAGCCATCTTCTCTTCTTCCTTGAACATGCCTTCTCAGCACCAGGGAGGTTTTGAAAAAAGAAAAGCAATATCTGCCCTCTGGTGGTTTCCTGCTAGGAAGAAAACAGGCGAGGGCAAGTGGGTCCAGCGGGGCCAGAAATCTCAAATCACTACATTTATGAATATCCAAGAACAAGCTTCTGATTCCAAAACTAAAGTTACCGCAGTATTTTATTCAAGCAAGAGGTTTAGCTAAAGCAGTGATGGATACAAGGGAAGGATAAGAGGGAGAGGACTTTTTATGTTTAACGCTTTATGCTGAACTGTTCTGCAGAGTTTGTTTTATTTTTAAAGCAAAATTCAGTCGGAAAAAGAAAAAAAATGAGAAAGCGCTGTAATTTCTCTCTCCCTGGCCTAGCTGCTGGGACGCTAGGGCGACAACCGAGACTCGGCTGCCCCCTGGTGGCTGCTGACCACGCAGCCGGCCCAGTGCTGAGCTTGGCGGCCGGGTCAGAGAAGCGGAGGTCACGGTGGGCAGAAAGCGGGCCCAGAGCAGGGGAGAGGGTGAAGAGATGAAAGCTGCGCCACCGGTGCTGCTACAGGCTGGGCTTCCACCTCCCCATTTTCCTAGTGAACCTCACATACAGAGGCCCAAGTGTTGAGCGGAAAAGCGAGGGTCCTTGTCGCAACAAAGCACTGCAAGCAAAGGGGTGGAAATAAGGCAGAGAGCCCAAGAGGCTTAACGGGGGCCTGGCACACTGCTGCCCAAGAGAACCACGTGCCAAGGCGAAAACCCGCCCGTACCTGTGCCAGTCACTCACGGTGCCTCCTGAGGACGTGAAAAGGAGGTGGTACGACCGAGGAACTGAATTTTAAAGTTACTTAATTTTAACTAATTTAAAGGAAATAGAGGTGGCAAGTGCTCATTGTATTGAACAGAGCAGGATCCAAGAAATCAAAAAGGTTTATTCTTCAGACCAATCAAGAAGGTTTAACAAGAAGCCGTGAGGGTAAAATACTAAATAAGTTGGCACTGTTTGGTTCGGGTTTTTTCCTAAGCAAGAAAAAAGG
Organism: Miniopterus natalensis; assembly: GCF_054644295.1. Lineage (NCBI taxonomy): Eukaryota > Metazoa > Chordata > Mammalia > Chiroptera > Miniopteridae > Miniopterus > Miniopterus natalensis. The sequence goes on from NC_142093.1 coordinate 49,398,091, forward strand.
AAAAGAGACCCTCATCTCCAGAAGCTGGCAATGCAACGGGAAATATTCGACTCGGGGGGAAACCGGCACACATGCCGGGGAAGGAGAATCCCGAATTCCCAGAGCGCCCCCTTAACTTCGAGCCGCTGTCTTCAACAACAGGACAGGTGCCACCGCAGCTGCTCCGGAGACGGGAGCCCCAGGGGCAGGAACGCGGCATTGGCCTTCAAGTTATGACCAGTGAAAAGCAAGGTGGGTTTACCAGGTCTGAGACGTGGGCAGGTGGAAAAGACCCAATATGTGGTTCAAGTTGCAAGAAGAACAAGGTAGCCCGGAGACCTCAGGGTTTTAAAACTTTTGATCAATTAGTTTCACTGTGGTTTTTTGTGTGAGAATGTGTTTCTCTTCATAAATGAATTCCCAGAGCATTACTTTTGAAAAGGGAGAGAGATTTCCAATTCTAGTCCTCATGAGCCCTGGGGCCCCATTTTCCCTGGGGGTGTAATTACTGGCTAGGAATCAGCTACTACGTAGGCAAGGAGGCAGTCAGGAGACTAGAACACTTAGAAGGTGCTGGAGAAGAGCATCCCCAGGGAGGGCACAGAGAAAAGGTCCATCAACCCTGCCCTGGGACAGAGGTTAGACCGGGGGAAACCCTGGAGTGGGATGGGGGTTCACAAGCCTGAGGAGAAATTTCCATGCGAAATGTTTTTGTTTTGGCTTTTCAAGTCCTAAGATAATATTAACATCAATAACAACTTATATTTGTACAATGACAAAAACCCTGTTAACATTCTCTCTCTCTCTCTCCTTTTAGGGAAAGGGTTCACAGCTCAAAGTTACGGGGGGTGGGGGGGGGAAATTAACTGAAAGTATAGCCAAAAGACCTTTACTTTTCCTGTTAAGCTCAGCAGTTTCCTCCTAGGGAGCCAGAGGATGGAAAAAGGAGACATAAGGAGGGGTGAGCCCTCACCCGGTCACCTGATCCCAGCCTCCTTTTAATCTGTGCAAACTAAGGGAGAGTCTTCTGGCCCCTCACACTCTCTCTTGCACCTGTTCAGCTAAATACAGTAGGTATTTAGAGTGAGAACTGATTTGTGAGTTGAGGGTATTTTCTGGAAAGAGACAGGCAGGGTCCAAGAGATGTAAAATGGAGCCATGAGCAGGGTGACCCCTCAGCCCCAGTTTGCTTGGGACAAGCCCAGTTATACCTGTTGTCCTGGTCTGGACATTAAATTACATGGTCACCTTAGCCATGGGTGACTTGGCAGGGTGGCTTTTTTTTTTCTTTTTTTTTCACAACATCGCTTTGACTCTTCCCCTGGGGTAATCAACAAGGTTGTGCAGGCTCAGCTTTTTCCTTCTCAAGGTTCATGGTCGTAAGGAGCTCCGTGAGCATCCCGGGAATGCTAAAGAAGTTAACTGTTCGAACCCTCGTCACCTGTGCCTTGACAGTTCTGGATGGGGCCTCAAGCAGTGACCCACACAGAGCTGGCTGTTTAAAAATCATCTGGGAGCTTGTTAAAAGCAGAGATTTAGGAGCCAACTAACTGCCTGAGATTCTGATTCGGCACATCTGAGAATCTATTAAAAAACGGAAAACAAAGCTTCCCAGGTAGAAGGGACAGGAAAGCTAGATTTAGCCCCTTGTGAGTCACCCTCCTTGGACCCCTGCCTGCAGCAATCCACTGTTGCTATGGAAACCACTGAGCGACCCCTCAGCCAGACGAGTTTATTTCTTTTTTTCCTTTTTTTAGTACACATCTGTTTCAAAAATAGAGGGCATTATTTTTGGAAGAGAAGATTTGTTTCTTCTCTCGAGACATTTATATTTAGAGATGAAAAGCAAGTCCCCCAAAGGCAGAAAACTTTCTCATCTGAAACCCAGCTGAGCAGGAAGCAGGCATCCTTCACTACTTCAGTCCATCTAGGAAGAACTAGTGAGAAGTTATTTCCCAAGGTGAGTTTCAGACTGTCTGGGGCTCCCTGCAGGTTAGTTAGCTGCAGGTGCCTGGCTGGAGGCCTGGCTCATGGGCTTCCCCAAGACGTCAGAGTGGCTGGGGGTGACTGGCTAAGATGATATCAAGACACTGGAGGCTCCAGCTTGAGGCAGACCTGGACAAGGGTGGCCCCACAAAGTCACCATCAGAATAAAACTTATACACACATGGCTGAGTGCACAGATGGCCTGTACTGAGTCACCGTGATAGATATGCCACATTTATGCTCTACAACCGAGCTGAGTAAAGAGCAGCAGCCCATCTCCGTCAGGCCTCAGAAGCCGAGGAGACTGGGGCAAGAGAGGGGCCAAGGGAAGGCAGCTTCATGTTGTAGAATTGGCCTGATGAATTCAGAATTTAGCAATTCTGAGTTCTCTTTTCTTTCAGCTTAAAAAATAAAAACATATAATGGTTGCATCTCAAACAGAAACATCTTGGAATTCACTGCTCTTTGTAAATCCTGATACATCTCCTTGGAACACCAAAGCGAAATGTCCCCTCCAGATACTCACTGGGCGCCCGCGCCTTGCCAGCAGCTACTGTACCAAGGTCGGCAAGGCCCCTCCAGGTACTAGCTGCATGAAGTTCTGCATCACAAAGGTGCTGGTCTCTCTCTGAAATGGGAATCACCTCCTTTTCGTTCTCTCTCTCTCTCCCCCAGCCTTTGTTTGCAGAAGGTGGAATGTGCTTTTCAAACAGACACTCAGCCCCGGGTATGAATCTTTCTTCCAGAATTGTTGCTAATGTGCTTCGCCCTGGTTCAGGGCACAGAAAATCCAGCTCAGTCCCCTGATCCAGCTGGCTGTCAGCACCCTCCATCACACCATCCTCTCAAAGCCCTCGGAGCACCAGGATCTGTATTAATCGGCCTCTTCCAAACATTTTCATAGCTCCACTTCCTTTTGCCTCTGAACACTCACATCGCCACCCAGGACGAGCTTCCCTTGGCTAATACAACTCCCCTCCCCACTATTGCTTCCCCAAACATTAGCGTAACTGCCTCTCCTCCACCTCCAGCTGACTCCACATGTGGATTCGGGGCGAGGGGTAGTCACCAGGAAGACTAGGGCAACCTGCTGAATTTACTCTGAGAGTAAACATCTACCGGTTTAATTTTTCAGGGCCGAGCACATAACGAGAAAATGACACAATGACAAGGAGAATGTGATATAAGGAGAAACTAAGAAGGAACACAGACGACCTGTCACCAGGCCTGGATGGAAAAGAGAAGGAAGGAAGCTTGCATCACAACAGCCCACAAGCCCAGAGTTTATTTCAAACCTCCCCCACCTCCAGTTGCTGCTGTCACACATATCATCGCCCTCCGTGTTTGGGACACTCGACTTCCTCAGGGGGCCTGGGTCCTTCCCCTGGATCTGCCAGGCCATGAGCCTGGAGTCCACCCACTCGCTCAGGGAGTCTGTCCCCCGTCTAGTTTGAGTGCAGGTGACCTTCCCAGCGCACCCTGGGAAGCTGTAGAGCAGTGTGTTCCCCCCCCCCCCCCCCCCCCCCCGTCCCTCTTCTATTTCTCCTAGCCCTATGCTCCAGGTCATTTAGAGGATATTAACCCAGGACCCACAGTGAGCTTAGGGGCGCTGGGAACAACATTGAATGTGTGTGTGCAAGAGCGTGCAATTTTCTGGGGGCAAGATTCACCATTTTTTCCATCAGATTTTCAAAGGGACCCCGAAAGATGAGGAACCACTGACTGGTCCTCAGCCTGTCCTGTGCAACTCGCACAGGAGGTGAGCAGGGCAGCTGGAGGGATGGAGGCGCTCAGGCGGCCGCGGTGGTCGGGGCCTAGCACGGTACCTTGGAGGCAGCCATCACCGCAGCTGTGGCTGCCACGTTCAAGCCTCGCTTCCCGAAGTGCACAAGGGCATCATAACTCCGGTCTTTTGCTTGGACCAGGCAATCGTCGATCTCCTGTCAAAGGAAAAACGGAGACACACTGAGCTGGAAGGTTCAGAGAGATCTCTGTTCTTTCTCCCTTCTCCTGAGGCCTGGGCCTGGCACCTTGTCCAGTCACTGATTCTTGCTGAGACTGAAGTCTTGGGCAGAGAGAGAGAGAGAGAGAGAGAGAGAGAGAGAGAGAGTGAGTGTGTGTGTGTGTGTGTGTGTGTGTGTGTGTATGGGGGCGGGGGAGAGAGACAGGGGAAATGCAGGGCAATGGAAAAGGGAATTTTGAAAAAACAGCAACTCACTGACCCAGGAAGGCTTTCTCAAGCCCTCTAACGTTCCAGGGAGGCGCCAGGGGTCCTGAGTGTGGCCACTCCCTAAGCCCCTGAAGGACCCCGGGGTGCAAAGAATGCCTAGTAACTGTCTAACTCAGACCTGCCACCAACTGGCTGTGGGACCTTGGCAAGTACACAGCATCTACACGCAGTTCTGCCTTCTGAAAAGCGGGGCGGGGTAGCACCTAACTCGGGGGGCACAGTGAGGATTACATGAGGTCACTCCAGTCAAGCGTCGCACACGGCGGCTGGTCTCAGTGAGCGAGGACCACTGAGATCTCCCTTATCTCTGGGGGCTGGGCCCTCGCAGCTCGAAAATTCTGAAACTGTAAAACTATTTCATACTATATCCAAATACCTCCGCCTGTGTTCATCGCTGGGAGGGATTAGGACACAGAAAGAGACAGGTATTATTTCTGTTGATAAGAGAGATCATTTTGCAGGTAATGAAATAAAAGCAGAAATCAGAAGTCACCCAGCATCATACCCCAAGGTAAAGGTAGAGCGGGAAAGAGGACTGGGGTTGCCTTGGGGACTAAAACGAAGTAAAATACTGGTTTAGTTCACATTTGAATCAACTCTGGCTCATTCGTTTCATTTGTTTGTTGTTTTGAGTTGTTTTGTTATATGTAACAGCTGTGACCAGAGTGGCTCCTTTCAGAGTTCAGAAACAATACAAATTCACATATAAAGCCACCTATAGCGCTCTATTTTGTTAAAGAATCCTATCACATAATCAGTTGAGAAAATCAAGTAATATAATTAATGAATTATACAATTTGGAACCAATAATGCCAGTCCTGGGAATTTATTCTAAATCAAAAAAAGAAGTGAAAAGAAGAAACTAAACTTCACGCAGGGCTTTGTTCATGGATCATTATGAGGACCAAGTAAAAGTGAATTACATGCCACCATGTTTATGATCTCAGAATACAAATACTGTATTATGTTAAGTTCTTCTGTTGTTGTGCTGTTTTTGAGTTTTTTGGTACACTTAAAATCTTATTTTAAAGAAAGGTGACAGAGACTAGTATGCATAAAAAAAGAAGTTATAAAACAAGTTAGTAAGACAGGGTCAATGTTTATTTTAATGGACTTTGCATTTTTTTAAAAAGTTGGTTTTAGAGAGAGAGGAAGGGGAAGGGGAGGGAGAGAGAGAAACATTGATCGGCTTGCCTCTTGTACAGGCCGATCGGGGATGGAACCCACAGCAACCTGGGCATGTGCCCTGACTGGGAATAGAACCCGCAGCCTTCCGGTGCACCCGATGATGCTCCAACCAACTGAGCCACATCGGCCAGGGCCATTTTAATGGACTTTGCATTCGATATTGTACGAAACATTAAAAAAACAATAGAACCCACTGAAAGCAAATGTGGCAAAGTAGATACGGTGGAGATGTTAAGCAAAAAATAATTTTATAGATAGTGACATTATCTTATCAGTAGCTTAGAATTAAGTTTCTTTTCAGAAGATATAAGTTGTGATTCTTACATGAATTCTTAGTTATTGCTCACCCTTTCCTGCAATTTTTCTCCCTGTCTTATTTTTTCCATCTCTGACATTAGACATATCTACATTTTCATTTTAAGGATGTTTGTAAAGCAGTTTGAAGCAAAACAAACACAATAGGTAAAGATCATGGAACAAATTATTGTGGCTATTCTCGTTAATACTTACCAACCGGTAATTACCAAAATCGCAGGTATTTCATCGGTAGAATGCATCTCATCGTTGAACAATAAAGCGCACATTGTACTAGAAATTTTTATGTTCTAGTCTCTGTTAGTAGCTACCTGAGTACAATTCCAAGTCCTCTGATCTCTCAATGTTTCAGTTTTCCTTATCATTGTTAAGTTTTAAAAGTATTTTTTACTAGTCTATGTAAAAATCTTATCTACAAAAGGACAGGGGCTGAGCATGATAAAAGAAAGGAAATTCAGTTTGGGGAGTTGAATTATGAGTGAATCTTTTGTCTTCTGTTTCAATTTATGGAAATGTTTTAAAATAAATAATGACGAATAATATCTTTCTGAGAACTTCACAACTATTTCTAAACATGTCCAAACAACAGACTTAAAAAAAAGGCCAGAAGGAACAACTTGCTGGGGACAAATAAGAGCCAATCAAGGGTCTTCTGCAATAAGATTATCTGCCCTTTTTATTTACCACTTTTCAAAGTTTCCACTCGCTGGAAGGAGTGAAAGGCAGAGCTGCATAAATTACCTTTTCTTTTGAAGACAGCGTGGGATGTACAAACTTCCTGTAGAGGAGGCTGGAGCCTTTTGTGTAGGGAGATAGCAGCCAGGCTACAAAGGCTATTTTTAGTTCATAATAGAATGGAAACCTGGAGAGAGATGAGAAGTACACATTCCCATTAGGTTCTTGGCAAGACCACCCTGGGCCTGCGAAGGACCAGACCCAGCACAGACACCTGTCCTGCCTGCAGAGGCTGCCAGGCCCCAGCTCCCTCCTCTCCGCACCCATGAAGGTGTGTGCCCACACGTGCACACACACAGCTCAAGCCCACAGCCTTTTCTGAAAGCTGGTTCGTGTTTTCTCTTGTTGCCAAAGCCAGCCAGGACCCAGGTTCTCTCCAGCAATCACCCCACGCCGTGCCTGGCAACAGCTGGCACTTCCTGCCAGGGGAGGCTCAGTTAGGTTGGAACAGGTGCTCCAGCCCCAGCCTGCAGGCTCGGGCCAGACCTGTGCTCCTCACCCGTCATTTACTCTTCACTGGCGGCCAAGAAGGCACGAGCACCTGCAGGATATAAGCAGGGCGTGGCAGACAAAGAATCTTTTATGAGAATTAAAAGCCTCCCCTCCTTGGCAGTCTTCTCAGCCCCAAAAGAGGGAAGGACAGGAGCCTGAATCTTATCAGGAGAGAGGACGCTATTCACCTTATTCAAGTCAAGGTCAGGCAAACAGAGCTTATCCTTTTGGTGTCAAAAGAAAGAAGAGTTCGAGGAATAGGTAACACACAATTCTGGAGTTTGAAGTCCCGCATGCCGTTCATTTATTCACTCCATAAGCACTTACCCAGTATCTTTATGTGGCAGCTTGTGCTGCGCATTGAGAGACAACGGTGAGCAAAGAAGACCTGATGCCTGCCCTCCTACAGCTTCCCGATCATTGGGAAACACAGACAAGATTCTGACATCAGTGGAACTGACAGTCCAGTCAGGGAAACAGAGATTAAGCAAATAATCACAACTAATATAGATAGCAACCTGAGAGAAGTGCGATAACAGGCCTCTACTAAGCCATGGAGTGCCAGCCCCTTCAGCTGGATGCATTCCTGTGAGCACATCAATTACAAACGGCTTCATCTGAATTTCAGCCCCACTCTCCTGCTTAGCCAGATGACTTTAAGATAGGGAGATTATATTGGATTATTGGGGTAGACATAATCTAATCACATGATCCCTTCAAAACAAAAGCAGAGATCTTTCTCTGACTGGTAGCAGAAGACAAACATTCGAAGCATGAGAAGAACTCAACGTGCCATTGTTGGTTTGAAGAAGGAAATGAGGACCTCGATCTTATAGCCACAAGGAACCGAATTCTGCCTACAACCTGAATGAGCCTGGAGGTGAAGCCTGCTCCCAAGCTGCAGATAAGAGTCTAGGCTGGCCCACATCCTGGCTCTGGCCTTGTGAGGTCCTGAGCAGAGGACTCAGTTGATTCTACCTGGACTTCTGACTCAAAGAAACCATGAAATAATGCATTTCTGTTGTTTTAAGATGCTAAATTTGTGGCAATTTGTTGCAGCAGTGATAGAAAACTAATACACCTCCCAAAATAAAATCAAATGAACTCCACAAGTGGTTGTTGAGCACTTACACCACATATCAAACACTAAAATTTCAGGGCCATGGGTAAGGACATATTCCAGCAACAGGGAGGGGCACATCCATCATCACATAGGATTTCCATTTAACCAAAAAGAGCAAGACTGAAGTACTAATCTTTCTAGGACAGAGCTCATAAAACAAACACTATTCCCCACTGATGGTCCTGAGAAGGAACAGGAAGATAGCAGGAGGCCAGCCAGCACCAGACAGAGAACATCATTAAGAGGGAAAACCGAAGGACGGGAGCTGTCTATGCTGATTAATCGACCACATAGTCCTCATTGGTCCTGGCCTGTTACCTTCATGTCCATGGGACACAGAGGGGCCAATCCAGTGTAGGTCTGCATAAAATGGGGTCTGACTCCTAGTGCCAACCCCTGGAGCCTGGGAAAGACAAAGGATGGCTGAGCAGAGTTCCTTCTCGGCCCCTGGAGACTCAGCCCCGCCCTGAGTCAGTTGTTTACCTGGGCACAGGGCAATGCAGGATGGCACCAGCATATTACGTTAGCTAATCCCGAAGCCACAATGGTGAGACATCTATTTCTCCCAGCTCCGTCAGGGGAAAAACTACCTACTAAGGTCATTGAGGCCACTGACCCAAAACAGGATTCAGAGAAGTGGTGTTCAGGTCTGGTCCCTGGCCTAGGACAAGCTGGAGTGGAGCATAAGTTCATACTGATCTTTTTTGGGTAAGGACATCTTTCTTCAAAATGGAAATATCCATTATTTTTTCTGATGATATTTGAACATGATAAAACATTCACACAACATAACAAATGTGAAGACAACCCCATGGTCCCAAGTTGTGAAAATAACCCTGGTTAACTGATGGGTAGTTTCCACACTACTTTTAGTACACATTCACAGGGACACAGGCAAACTCAGTCCCTTTAAGTGGAAACAGGATACTGTATGTTATTCACAGCCTCTTTTACCTAACAATATACAACACAATACATAGAACTAGTTGATGATTTTTAATTGCTCCACTGCTGTAACAACTTCACTGTTTATAAGAGGAAAAAACTGTCCATCAAAAGGAGATTTATTAAATAAATTATGGCCCATCTATACCATGAAATTCTGTGTGGCCATTAAAAAGAGATCTATTTATGCTTATATGTATATATACATACATATATATTTTTAAATGTATGTATTCACAGCATATACAGCTGTGAATGGTAGTCACAGTGAGGGTGAATCCAGTGGAAGGGACACTCAGTTTTATTGCACACTTTTGTGTACCTTTTCTCTTTCCTTTTTTTTAAACATATGAATGCTTCTTTACCAACTCCATTAATTGAGGAATTGTGCTTCTCTTATCCATGATCATGTCATTATAAGAAAGATAACTGCTCTTACAAGGTCCATCAATAACTATTTACATGAAGAACAATATAGACTAATTTGTTTAAAACTTCCCCGTTAAAATCCCTGCTTCTCTGTTCTGCAGTAAGGTTTTGGGCTGCTTCCAGGCCTTTCCCACATCTGCCCAGACACAGACAACATCTTCCCTTTAAAAGTCCCAATTCCTGGAGCACTTACCAGCACAGGAAGATGTCGGTGAATGTCTCTGCCGTGGTGAAAAGTGCAAATATAATCCAGTACATCATCCATTTGACCTGTTGAACAAAAAAGCAGCAGAGCTAGGTGAGAAGCTCAAGGGCACATGGCTGCCCAGCACTGAGCAGAAAAGGCCAGGCGGTGAGCGCTGGGCATGTCCAGGCAGGGATGCTGCATCTCTAACCCTGCTCTCCCCTTCTCTCCCCAGCTCATGTCTAGTCCCACTCCAGACCTTGGGGCAGGAGGCAAACAGGCTGTTTCCACAACTGACCCAGGCTCAAGGTCAGTGTAGGCCCTAGGTGACCTTCAAGAGCCCTCAGGTGAGCCAGGGAAACCTGCAGACCAGGAGTGGCTTAGGATTCACTCAGGTCATTTTTCCAAGAATAATACCAGGTGAGTGAACTCTCCAGGCTCCCCAGAGACACAGCAGGCAATGAACTGTAGCAAGGCCAGCCTCTCTGGGATGGATCGGTGGTGATCCTCACTGGCCACCTAAGAATCCTCTCCTGAGGGAAAACCCCACGGCCGCTTGCAGAAACTGGATCTTCAAAACCTCTCCCACGGGACCATCCACTCCATTTCCACTGCCTCTCTCCCCCTGAGGCCTTGGTGCCCTCTCTCCTATTTTCCTTGTCTCTCGGCTTTCTGCTCATCAACCCACCCTACAAACCATCCCCATGCGAATCTCCCCAAAGCATGAACTCATCAAACTACTCTTTAATTTTAAATCTCCCAGCCTGGGGAAGGGGATGCGGAGTGGCTCAGGGGCGCGGAAGGGCTGCTCTCGCTCATGCCATGCCACCTCAGCTGGGGACCCAGGAGGCTGCTGTGTCCTGTCCTCAGAACAATGGGGCTCAGTGTGCGAGGTGGCTGGGGGGTGTGCATCGCGGGGATGCTGCTGGTGCTAACGCTGATGAAAGTCACCGTGGATGGTGAAGACTCGGGGGACCTTCAAGCAGAAATCTTTCCACGCTTCTCAAAAGCTCCACTACTAAATCAACAGGGGATACCTCACACGTGCCTTTCAGCCATGCAGGTGAATCTTCCAAAGGTACCATGAAACCATCTACAACTTCAGTTTCCTCAGTGACAGTGACCACTCTGAAACCCACAGCACCTTCTAAAATGACAACACCAGGGGTCTAAATAAATACAGCTCCTACCACCTTAAAGTCTACACTCAAATAACAAGTGTTTCACAGAACACATCCCAGATGTCAACATCCACGATGACCACAAGCCACAATAGTTTGGTGACATCTGTTTCTTCATCACAGCAGGTATAAATTCTAAAGAAAATAAAGGATCAAAATTTGATATTGGCGACTTTGTTGGTGGTAATTAACATTAGGAATTTTATCGCCCTGGCCGGTTTGGCTCAGTGGTTACAGCGTCAGCCTGCAGACTGAAGGGTCCCGGGTTCGGTTCTGGCCAAGGGCACATACCTCGGTTGCAAACTTGATCCCCGGGGCAAATGTGGGAGGCAACCAATTGATGTGTCTCTGTCACATCAATGTTTCTCCCCCCCCCCCCCTTCCACTCTCTCTCTGAAAAGCAATGGAAAAAATATCCTCGGGTAAGGATTAAAAAAATAAAAATAAAAAGAGGCATTTAAGGAAATCCAAGGACCAATGGAAAGAAGATTGATGCAACCTTATCAATTCATTTAAGACAATATTCTTTTTTAAAAGATAGTATAAACAGGCCACAGATCAGTCAGAATTTTGTAGACAGGCCTGAAATTTTCTTGAGTATGTGTTACTTTAGCACTTTAAAGATATAAAACCACTTTTTAAGTACTAAATGTCATTATATGCCTTTAAAGTTTCCTGTGCTTTGGGTTTGAAAGAGTTTAGTTATGTCTTTCTCTGTCTATAGGTTGTATAATTTGTTACTTTTAAATACCAGTACTTCAATAGTTGTGTGTTTTTTTGTATGTGCAAATATTGAGGGAAACGGGGAGGCAAACCAATACTTTGCTTTGGAGCCCATTTTGTAAGCATAAACTTATCTTCCTAATTGTATTTATTTAAGCAAATGTTCAATTTGGTTTGCACTGCTTGAGAATTTATTTACTTGAAGATAAAGGCAATCCAGATGTATATCTCTGGTAGGTAGAATCCAATCAATGACTTTAAAATTTTCTTGGATAACGCATAAAATGGATAACTCAAATACAGATAAATGAGCACTGGCAGTATATCACAGTGATAATTTTGTATCTATCAGAAAAAGAATTAAATCCAATTTCTCTTACTCTTTTATTTTTATTATAATGGCCAGCTTTGGTATTTCATTGTTACTGAGATTTGTTTTTAGAATAAAAATTTATTCTGCAAGTGTCAAAAAAAATAAAAATCTTCCAGCCTGCAGAATCAAGTCCAAATTCCTTAGTCTTCTCTTTCTGGCTTCTGGTAATAGTGGAGTAGTTTACATTGGACTAACCCTCCCGATAATAATGATAATTAATCCTGGAAAAAATATTTTAAAACAACTATTTGAAGGCACTAGAAAGCTATCAAAATGTCGCAGAAAATGAAAGGGCTTCGACTCTTGAAATAAGGGAACTACACCAGGATACATGTTGATGTGGCTGGGACACTCCTCAGCCTGCAAACCATGGAGCAGATAGAACTCAAGAGGAAACTCACAGTTTTATTTTCCTGAGGAATTGGAGAATGAAATTTGAAGACTGCTGGAGAGATGCTGAAAATTGAGATTAAAAAATCTGAGAAAGAAGCAAGCCATAAGGGGGAAAGCCCCAAGGTCCACATATAAATTCCCCTTAAATTCTTGGCTTGCCCCTGAATTGCAAAGAATCAGGTAATACTCCAAGGTGGCTGAGTAAAACTAAACAAACAAAAAAGGCCTGGGGGGATGCAGGGTACAGGGGGTCAATGAGAAAAAAAGGGGGACACCGTAATACTTTCAACAATAAAGATAAATTAAAACAAACAAACAAACACCCTAGCCAGTTTAACTCAGTGTTTAGAGTGTCGGCCTGCAAACTGAAGGGTCCCGGGTTCGATTCCGGCCAAGGGCATGTACCTCGGTTGCAGGTTTGCAGATAGCATAATTGCCTTTGTAAAAAAATCCAAAAGAATTAAAAAAAAACTTCTGGAACTAATAAGCAATGATAGCAAGGTTGCAGGATACTAGGTTAATATGTAAAAAACAAGTTATTTACTATATAGCAACAATGAAAACTGGAACTTAAAATTTAAAAACAATACCATTTGCATTAGCAGCCCAGAAAAGAATTACTCAGGAATATATCTAATAATTGCATAACCATATATCTAATAGATAAAAGGTCTATATAAGGAAAACTACAAAATTCTGATGAAAGAAATCAAAGACCTAAATAAATGGAGAGATGTTCCATGTTCATGGGTAGGAAGACTCAATATTGTCAAGATGTTAGTTCTTCCCAATTTGACCTATAGATTCAACGAAATCCAAATCAAAATACCATCAAATTCTTTTGTGGACACTAACAAACTGATTCTAAAGTTCAAATGGAAAGGTGAAAGACCAAGGGCAGCCACCATAATGATGAAGAACAAAGTTGTAGGCCTGCCACTACCTGCCTTCAAGACTCACTATAAAACTATAACAATCAAGACAGCGTTACTGTTGAAAGAATAGACAAGCAGATCTAATCTTAGAATAGCTACAGAGAGAGCACAGAAATAAAGCCCACATATATAGTCAAATGATCTTTGACAAAGGAGTAGAGGCAATTCAATGGAGAAAGAACAGTCTTCTCAACAAATGGGGATGGAACAACTGGACATCACATGACATCAATCAACCAATAAATAAGTAAATCAGTAAATGAATAAGTAAATGAGTGAATTAATGAATGAATCTAGGCACTGGTCTGACATCTTTCACAAAAATCAACTCCAAATGGATCATAGGCCTAAATGCATGATGCAAAACTATAACATTTCTAGAAGATAACATAGGAAAAAATCCAGATGACCTTGGGCTTGGCAATGAATTTTTTACTATAACGGCAACCTATGACCCAAGGAAGAAAAAAATTGGTAAGCTGACTTTATTAAAATGAAAAACTTCTACGCTGCAAAAGATACAATTAAGAGAATAAAAAGATAAGCCACAGAGTGGGAGAAAATATTATACAGGGTTTGGCAAAAGAAGGTTTACAGTTGTGAGTACACAAAACACAGAGTTTATTCTTGTATTATTTATTATTGCATTATTTTCCATACGAACAATTGTAAACCTGCTTTTGCCCCACCCTGTATACACATATATAGAAAATATTATATATATGATAAAGTACTTGTATCCAAAATATACAAAGAACTCTTAAAACTCAACAATAAAAAACAAACCCATTTATAAAACAAGCAAAAGATCTGAACAGTTACCTCATCAAAGCAGACATACAGATAACAGATATACAGCAACTTATTAACAAAGCTTTTGTTATGAAAGCTGATTTTTCTTTTCACCACCCTACAAGACACTTATCCTAGGAGGAAAGGAGTTGGTTAAGTATTATTCTTCTTTAAAAGGGTATAAATATGTTAAAGAATCTACAGGAAAAGGTAGCTATAATGAGTGAATATTTGAAATATTTCAAGAGAAACAAGGAAACTCTTTAAAAAGAACCAAATGACACCCTAGAACTGAAAACACAATATCTGAAATTTTAAAAATTATTGAATGAAATTAACAGCAGATTGTACACAATACAAGAAAAAGATGTATAAATTTGAAGACAAGGTAACAGAGTCAACCAAACTGAAGTCTACATTGGGGGGGGGGGGAGAGAGAGAGATTCTCAATACCTGTGGAACAGCATCAAACAGTCTAACATATATAGAATAAGAATTCCAGAGGCGAGAAAAAAGAGACTGGGACAAAAATTATTTGAGGAAATATTAACTGAAATTTTCAAAATTTGGTCAAAAATAGCAAATCCACAGACCAGGGAGCTCAGAGATAAATACACAAAAACCCACACCTAGCTACATCATAATAAAATTACTGAAAAAGAAACAGAAAATCTTAATAGAGGGTGGAGGGAAAGACACATTACCCACTGGGGAACAACAACAAGAATTATAGCTGATTTTTCATCAGAAACAATGAATACCAGAAGAGAAAAAAAAGGAATATCTTTAAAGTGCTGAAAAAAAAAAAAATCAAAATAGAATTCTATCCCCAGCAAAAAAATCTTTCAAAAATGCAGGCAGTTCTGATAAATTCCTTTTGTCTTTGTGACTGTGAGTCATGTTGCTGAATAAATTATACTGGACCCTTGAACAACACAGAGGCTAGGGGATCTGACCTCCAGCATAACAGAAAAATTCACATGTAATTGTAATCAGCCCTCCACATATGCCATTCCTAACCATGGAGTTGACCCCTGAACGACAAGGGTTTGAACTGCTCAGGTCAACTGAAAATAAATCTGTGTATAAGTGGACCCACATAGTTCAAACTCATGTTGTTCATGGGTCAACTGTACTTAGAAACCTTTATTCGGAAAAATAAGACTGTCCCTGGGATTCATGTTGGTTTAGTCCATCAAAGGCAACTGCTGTCTGAGCGACTACATGCTGCCAAGGTGACTGGCAACAGAGGAGGCACCTTAGCAAGGGAGAAACAAGGTCCTGTCCAACTGTAAAGTCCATGGCATGCTGGGGCCCAGGATCCAAAAACTCCCAACAATGGTATCCAGATATCCAGCCAGGAGCCTGAATTTCCTCTCTACTGGCTCTTTCTTTTCAGGACTCAAACCATACTCTAATATCTTAAATGAGGGCTATGACAACAATTTTAAAAGTCCCTTTCCTTGACAAAACTCTTAGCTACAAAACTCTCCAGTGAGTCATCTATACTTGTGTCTACTTTGTCATCCCGCACTTACTCACTACACCGCATTCCTCACATCAGTACTGCTCTAACTGGGGTTTTCGTTTTAATAACATGCTTCAAGGAAGTGTAAGGAACCATGTTTCCATTTTTTACTTGACTCGCTTGACTTTTTAGCTGGATGTGAAACTATCACTTCCCGAAAAACTTCCCCGACACAACTGTACTGGATTCCCTCTTGAGTTTCTAGCTACTTCTCAGGCCCACCAATTCCTTCCAGGGCTTTGTTTTAGACATTCTGTTCTAATTCTAGATGAGACGCTCTTCCTGGGTAAAACTCCGCACTTGCTCACATAACACAGCCAACCAGTCAGCATGTTTGATCACTTCACCCTCTTATTTATGTTGGACCTATCTTCTTTCTCCATCCCCTCTGCCATTTCCTTACTTCAGTCCAACAACAGCCCCTGTCTGGAACAACAGCCTTCTGCTTGCTCTTTTATCTCTGCCCCCTTCCCAATCTGTGCTCCATATTCCAGCCAGAATGATCTTGTTAAACCCAAATTTGGTGACTCTCCTTCCGAGCTTAAAGCCTTCAATAATTCCTTATTGTTGTTAAGATAAAGCCCATATTCCTCAAATTGTGAAAAAGTCCTTGCATCCTTAAATTGGCATAAAAGTCCTTGCATGAACTGGACCCTGATTCCCTCCATAAAGAGCTCTCCTTCTCACCCATACTTGCTTGAATTTTCTACTCCAGTTATAATGAACCTGAACAGCATATCTTCTGTTGCCTCCAGATTTCAGGCCTCAGATCTCAGCCTAACTGTCATTTCCTCTAGGAAATGCCCAAAGTTTGGGTAAGTACACGCTCCTTTCTCCCTCCCACTGTCATACATGCTCCCTGTCTTAACATTTATTCTGTTTTGAAAGTACCTGTTTAGTCCTATGCTTTTTTTACTAGATCATAAGTTCCCTGAGAGTAGAGGCCAGTTCTTTTTACACACCATTATATCTCTAGTACCCAAAACAGTTCCTGGCGCATAGAATGTACTCAATGAATATGTGTTTTTTAAAAATAGATCTTTATTGATTTCAGAGAGAGGAAGGGAGAGGGAAAGAGAGATAGAAACATCAATGATGAGAGAGTCGTTGATCAGCTGCCTCCTGCACGCCCCCCACTGGGAATCAAGCCTGCAACCCAGGCATGTGCCCTGACTGGCAATCGAACCTCAATCTCCTGGATCCTAGGTCGATGCTCAACCGCTGAGCCACGCTGTCCGGGCTCAGTGAATATGTTTTGAATGACTGGATTAAAATGTTGGCATTGTCAATGGGAAAGGATAGTTTCAAAAAGGTTGAGAAGGAATATACTTTGGGAAATACTGGTCTAGGTGGCTTTTTGAGAAGAAAAGTCAGAATTAGGATGCTTTCAAGCCAACAAATGCTTCCCATGAGTATCTGCTGAATAGATGGATGGGTATACATGGGAGGGAAGGGGCCTGTTGAAGTTGGGGCATGGTGTGACATGGAGCCACTTACACCGGCAAGAGAGTAAAGAAAGAGGCAATTTAGGGAGAAGAGGTTGAGCTCCATGAAGCTAAAGGCAGTTTCAGGATCCAAGAGGCATCTCTGAAGAATGCCTAACAGTCCTCTGGAAAGGCAAGACCAAATCTCAGGAGGGAGGTTGGGGCTATGGCCAAAGCTGAAGGAGGCATGGCAGAGAGGAGGCTTGAAGTGTTAGCCTAAAGAAGTTTCCATCAGGCACTCCTGCACTTTAAAATACTTTCTTTGCAGAGAGGGGTCTGAGAATGATTCATTGAGCCTCAAAAGGTAAATGGAATGCTGGTGGCTCAGAGATGGAAACCATAAATAAATCACCAGGAAATGTAACCAAATGATAGCTATTTTTTCCAAGGTGCGAAACAGAACTTGCCAGGTTCAAGGGATTCTATCCAAAACTCCTTGCAAGATGACGCGAGTGTGGGCAGGACAGCATCCAGAATAGAGAGAGGGAGCTATGGCCAACTTGGGAGGTGATGACCAGGAGGTACTCTGGAATAGATAGTTGACAGCAGGGCTAGGGAGTCCCTTTGGACTGTAGAGGGGCAGGATCCATGAGTGAGGACATATGGAGAAGCTGTGATCCTAAGTCATAGCAAGAGGGTGGGAAGCAGAGTCTAGAGACCTTCCGTGAGCCACAGAGATGGGCTGAGACACCGCAGCCCATAACACCATGCCCCCGGGGCTCCTGGCAGCCTGCAGGAGGCCTCCCCCATGGGCTGTGGAGGCAGCAGGCTCATCCACCTCTTTAGCCTCACCTCACCTTTGGAACCTCCCCTACGTCAATCACACCATTTCCTGAGTCTCTCACACTCCCTCTTGCATCTGGACCCTGCTTCAGCCTGAGAGGGAATTCCCTATGTCAAGTGACTGAGAAAGCAACAATTTGAGCCTGATTTACAGATAACTCTATACCATCTGCCAACAGGATCTCACAGTGGACAACTGGATAGTCTGAGTGGCCCTGAGAGAGTGAAGAAGTGAAATTCCTCTGCAGGCAGAACTTGTAGTAGTGCACTTAGCCTGCAAGGAGCAATGTCCTGAGGTGACACCTTCACACTGCCACCAGGTGTATTAACTATATTTTCTTATTTTCTGTACTTTTGATGCTCTGGCATTTGAGGCCTTGCTGACTGGGGGAGACTTTCCCTCCCAGGACCAGCCAATTCTTAGAAATAGCAAAAGACTTGCCCCAGAGTGGACCTTTCATATGCAAACTGACCAATCCAGAGCCCATACTCCAAACTACCTCCGTTATGGCGCTCTCACAGCCCTAATAACCGCGGGGCTAGGTACCAAGACAACTAGGGCAGCCCTCACACCCCACAGCCTGCTGAAGTTATTCCAACTAGCCAACCCTAAACCTGACTATCCTGCCTTACATTGACTTCCCTGCAGAAACCACAATAGAGGTTGTTGCCCACCTATTCCCCTCACTCTTCTTGACTCCTGACCAACCCTGGTGCTTCTCCATGTGGCCCTGTGGGTATGCTGGGCCTCCCACTTTTAGGGAGCTGTAATTAAAAACTTCTTCATTCATGACAGTCATTTCTGCATCTGCATGCCTTACTATATCTGATTAAAACAAATCCCAAGTAATTTTAAAATACCAGGTAAGGATTTGGCAACACAGTGAAGTACTTGGATGGACGACTAAGAAGCTGGTGTTGAGATGTGATCACATTTTGGAATGATGTGAATGGACCCCCAGAACGCAGATATTTGTGGCCTGTGCTTAGTCAGCACCTTCGGAATCATGGAGAAGCTTGTTGGAAATACATAGAAATAGAGAATCCCAGGCCCTACCTGAGACCTAATAGATCAGAATGTGTATTTTAATGAAATCCTCTGTTCACACATATGCATGTTAAAGTTTGAGATTCATTGGTCTCGTTAAAGGATAGCAAGAAGCTAGGAAAATTCCAGGACAAGAGGAACAGGGAAACTGAGACAAGAAAATTAAACAAGGCCAAACAGTGTGGGCAATTTGCAGCTGGCTTATAAATAATAAGCCATTATCTTCCCCAAACTAAGGACACTTGAGAGCAAATGGTTAAAAGCCTCTCTAATAAGAGACTGCAGGAAAGGAGGGGGGAAGGGGAAAGGAAAAAAGAGCAGTTTATTTCACTCCCTAAACAGAAAAGCCAGCAGTCTCAGGGCTTGGCAAGATAATATTGCCAGGCCAGGTGCTTTTCATGAATTCTGGGAAAGTCACAACAAAGTAAAAAGGGGACCTTGAAAATTAATCTGTACTAAGATATTCAGCAGAGGAATTTTTAAATCTATAGACAGAAAAGTATATAAGGCAGAAACTCCCCACCGAACTGGCTCCTCAGATTAGCCGACAGCGCCCATCCGCGCTTTATGCTGGATGACAGATCTGCTTGCCTTGCTCCTTTAATAAATCTGCAAGTTTTACTTTCTTAATAAATCTGCTTTAACACAGCACAATTATCTGGAGTCACTCGTTTGAATTAAGTCATACAGCAGACGAGAACCGAGGTGGGACAGCCCTCTGTCTCTGACTCGGGGCTGTCTGGTAACACCTCTCTGGTGTTTGTGAGAGGTGCCTGTAACAGTCTGACTCAAACATTTCTGTTTTTCAACCCTAAACTTCTGAGTTCTACTTTTTAATAATTTTAGTACGTGGAAGGTGGATGCTTCTAGCAGGGATACAGATGGTTTCAATGAAATAGAAGCAGAGACTAGACTGTCACCTGGCCATTTCAGAACCACCATGCCACTAGGAAATAGATAATAAAGAGACATATGGGCTTTGATGGGGTGACTGATCCTGATTACCAAGGGAACCAGGGTTGCTGCTCCACAATGTGGCAGGAAGGAGGGTGGGTGGAAGTTAGTGATGCTCCAGGGGATGTCCTATTACTGTCTCATTCAGAGGTAAGTCAATGAGTCACTATAACCCCACAGAGGCAGGATTACTAAGGTCTCAGGCTTGGAAAAATCAAAGGCCCCATCCAGGATTTTGAATCTTCAGGGAATGTCCCAAAGACACAGGCAGCTGGCAGTCAGTGTCCATGGTGACAATATTGGCAGCAGTTTCCTAACCGGACCCTTCCTGTGGCATAATCTTGCCTGTCACCCAGCCTTCTGGGATCCTTCCCAATCTCGGAGTATCTTTCCTCAGCCTTCTAGTTAGTTCTAGGAATTCCCATACATTCCTTTCTGTTTAAGTGCAGTAAGTTTGGAAAGACATAAGAAGCTATGAATGTTGAAAGCTGTATTTCCCAAACTGAGGATCTTGTAAAAAGTCTGATTTTTATTCCGGAGGTCTGGGCAGGGCTTGAGAGTCTTCATTTCTAACAGGCTCCCAGGTGATGCTGATAATTCAGGTCCACAGGCCACACTGGCAGTATTGGGACTGAGAGCACTCAGTGCTTGTAGAAAAGAGGCTGGAAAGTAGGAAGGAGCATATAAAGGGTGTTCAACACTGTATAATGGAGTCTGGACTTGATCTTGCAGGTGAGAAGCAGTCATTACAGAATCCCAGGGGAGCGAAATGAGTATTTCGTTTTTAAAAGGCTTCTGAAAGTTATATAGACAATAGAGCGTGAGATGAGGGACAGGAGGCAGGAGAACTAGTTAGCAAGTGGGGTAGGCAAAATACTAGTCCCTGCCGGCCCCCAAATATTCTTATCCTTGTCTCCAGAACCTATGAATATGTTACTTTATATGACAAATGGGCCTTTGCAGAGTCATCAAGTTAAGACCTTTCAGATCGGAAGATCATCCTGGACTATTCAGGGGGGCCCAATGTATCCCATGAGCACTTAAAGGTGGAGACCCTGTCCCAGTGCTGGTCAGAGGGAGATGTGACTATGGAAAGATGGTCAGGGAATGGAACATGTGACTCTGAAGGTGGGAAAGAGGCTTCGGCCAAGGAATGCAAGTGACCGGCCTCCAGGAACTGTAAAAGGCAAGGTAGTGGATTCTTCCCTAGAGCCTCGTGCTGTTTTAAGTCATTAAATCCATGGTAATGTGTTATAGTAGCAATAAAAAACTAACACAGGAGGCCAGTGCAACATTCCAGGGAAGATAGCATAAAGACCTCATTTAAGAGAGTAGCAGCAGAAAAGGAGAGACCTGGTCTGAAAGATTATTAGGGGGCTAGAGATGAAGAGACGTGGTCACCTCCAGGTGTGTGTATCGGGTGGGGTGGTGAGGGAGGGGCAGGGGCACAAGGAAATGCCCAGGTTTCTCTCTTGGAAAAATGGGAAAGAAGTGAGCATGCCAGTCCCCCCCCCAATACTATTCAGCTCCTTTCTTCCAATTCCAGTTTCACCAAGAAACCTTCCAACCGTCACCCTCAAGCTTTCACCACTGGGAAAAGCATGGGTTCACCAGCCAACACAAACAGCTGCTCTGCTCGTCCGGCTTATTTTTCACTTTAAACTTATGCATTGCCATTCTAGTTATAAACCAGGCTCCTGTGAGATTGGTCAGAGCAAAACAATTTACCAGGGTTTGATTTCTCCCAGAAAAGCTGACAGAATTGAGTTTCTGCTCCTGCAAAGCATAAGATCAGACTTTGAACCATGATGACCCCAGCTCTGCCTCCTTACCTGGCACAGCTTCCCTGCGCCCTAGGCTGGAAGGGAGACCTGGAAGAGGCTGCCTAATGCTTAACCCCTGTGCCAAGTCAACTGAGAATCATGAGGTCCTGTGCTTATAACTTAACAGCTGTTCTGAGGTTCCCAGTCTTGGGGGAGAGCCCACCCGTCTGGACCTCCTGCTTAGGAGCAAATGTAAGCCAGGGCAAGCAGTCCTAGGAAACTGGGAGGGGGTGAGCTCTGGTTGCAGTTGACTTGGAGGTGGCTGGTTTCATCATAAAGACGTCCTGGGAAATCTGAGAAAGAAAATAAGGACATTCCCAGCCTACTCTGAGTTACTTCTTTACCTGCCAAGTTTGCCAAGTGACACCTCTGAGCAAAAGAGGGAGAGCAAAGACCCTCTGTCCCTCACAATACTAGGGGCCAGGTTGCTGCTGTGCACCCCCAGCTCAGGTGAAGAAAGGAGGCTCGTGGAAGTTACATTCTTGCCCAGCACTGCGTCAATCAAGTGTCAGAGCCAGGACCTGGCTTCAGGCTCTGCATGACAAAATCCACCTCCTCTGTACTTTGACCTGGGTGTCTCTCCTTCCCTCACAACCCACTCCTGCAGGTCTTTGTCAGAGGTGGTCTGATGGTTCTCCTGTCTAGAGGTGCCCAGTACATCTAGGGCCATGGCCGCGGCTCCCAAATCACCCAACAATAACACATCCTCCAAACCAGCAAGCACCAAGGAGCCCCCTCCCACGTGCTCAGCCCCCTGCTAGGTGCTGTGGGGGAAATGGTCATAGAGTAATGAACCACTCCTGCCCTCTACGAGCTTATAAAGCAACAGGGCTTAAGTCATGGGGTATCTGAACTGCAGAATTGGGGTGGGGTAGAGCCCGAGTCACAGACCCAGGAGCTGAACCAGGTCTGCTGGACTCTAGGACCCGTGCTCCTGTCCCTGGTGCCAGACTGTCTCCCAATAACAATGCTTTACGGTCTACATGGTGTTTTCCAGACAAAGAACCTGAGGCCCAGAGAGGTGAAGTCACTCATCCAACGGCACACAGTGGCATGTGGTAGACTGGGGACCTCCGACTCCTCACAGTACCTCCCTGCTTTCCTCACTCCTACCCTCTAGTTCTGAGGAGGAAGTCTAGGCAGGGAGAGGTTCCTGGGGCACACCACGTATGTCTCACGAGAAGAGTAGTGAAGGGACCCCTCTGCCCCGTGGCCAGTGCCCACATCAGAGAGCACCCACCTTCTCCCACCAGTTCACACCCAGTTTCCCCCACTCCAAAGTGCTACTTACATATTCTTTAATGTCCTTTGATTTCACGGCCTTGTAGGAATAATATGCAGGGTAAAGGGTGCCAAATATAAGCCTGCAGGGAAGAGAGAAAGAAAGAGAAATGTGATTTTCACTCATCCTATCAGATGGAAAATGTCTGTCTCCAATGCCAGGAACAGTTCTCTGAGCTACAGAAAGTGCTGCTGTGGGCCTGATTTCTTGTTTCTGAATGCTCTGAAGGTCTGCTCCTGGCTGGGATGTGCTTAGGAACCTCCTGTTACAGCTCCACAATCTGTAAGGTCCACAACATAGAAGGGTGATTTGGGGTCATGGAAGCCAAAAATGGGGTGGGCCGGGACACCAACCTGAACAGTCAAGACCCCTGAAATTAGAGGTCAAACTTTCCTCTCTGCTAATCCCCCTGAG
The DNA here is from genome assembly GCF_054644295.1 of Miniopterus natalensis. NCBI lineage: Eukaryota > Metazoa > Chordata > Mammalia > Chiroptera > Miniopteridae > Miniopterus > Miniopterus natalensis. Next base: position 49,421,410 of record NC_142093.1, read on the forward strand.
ATGCTCTATAAACCAGCCCACACTGTGGGCTTCCTTCACCACTGGAACATTTTTGTTTGTTTTTTTTGTTAATCTTCACTGGAGGATATTTTTTCCATTGATTTTTTTTTTAAGAGAGTGGAAAGGAGGAAGGAAGGGGGAAGAGAGAGAAACATCAATGTAAGAGAGGCACACTGATTGTCTTCCAACCTGCAAATCAGATACATGCCCTTGACTGGAACTCGAACCCAAGACCCTTTGGTCCGAGGGCCAAACCACCAAGCCAAACCTCTTCGCTAAAAGTTCCTTCAAATGTCACTCCTCTCATATTTAATTTCAGCATCCTGGAGCCAGAATCAGTTTTTCAATTACAAATCCACTCAAGCCAAGCCCTCCTCCTGCCACACACATGCCCACCCTGCACTAACCTGATCTCACTGCTCTTAAGATGAAGCAGCAGAAATGACCCCAGCGTGACTGTTTGGGCAGCAGCTCTCCCTGACCCATGGCCCAGGGTCACTGAGGAAGCTCTCAGCCCTACCTCTAAGGACCTGCCTGGCAGAGCTCTACCTGGCCTCATTCTCTCCACCTTGCACCGTCCCACACCAAGCCTTTGCCTGTGCTGTGGTCTCCTCCTAGAATGTTCCCTCCCCCGTCTGTGTCTGGTTCATAATGCCTGTTCATCAGATCCCAGCTCCATCATGACGTTCACGGAAGCCTTCCCCGGTCAGTCTCCCCACTGCGCCCACAGCCCAATGTGCACACTATCAGGGTGCTCTTTTACTAGTGTCTAGGTGATACTTTGATTGATAGGAGCTCCCCATTGGACTGTAAATGCCTTCAGGGCACAGAATGGATCTGTTTCATTCAACAATGTATTTCTAGCACCTACCACACAGTAGGTTCTCAATGGATATTTTTAAATGTATGACTTGACAGAATGTTGGCGCTAGAAGAGTCTAGTCCTTTCGCCACACAGATACGGTCACCCCCAGGTGTCAATCCAGGTGCAAGCTGAGTGGGCACAGGAAGCGCGTTGGCTCCCCGCCCCACAGGAGCCAACATCTCCTGTGTCAACCCACAGACAGAACTTCTAGGGTCCCTGCACCTGGGAAGCCCAAAGCTCTGGCTCCCTCATCAGTATTCAGAGGTCGGACAGAAAATTCAGAGTCCAGATGCAGTTCACCTGGCAGAGGTCAGTTTTCCCACAGCGCTGCGGCCAGGTAACACCTGACATTCTACAGTCATCGGGTTGCCAGGGAAAAACGGAGTTAACTGAACAGAGTCAGTTTCTAAGATGCTGACAGGGAAAGGGTTTCGTAACCTGGCCTCACACAGGCCTTGCCCCAAGTGCTCCCCAGGCATCACCTCAGTCCTCGGGCGGCCTCAAAGGAACCTCTCTCTGACAGGTCACCAGCGCACAGAGCGGTCAGTCACTTGCTTATTTATCTACGGTTCCATGCCCACTAAAGAGCACAGCCTCTGAAGGCTGGCTGATGCCTGCAGGGGACCTCCTCCGAGCCGGGCTTTTTACTAACACTGTCCACTGGCTTGGCAAGCAAGGCCATGCTCTGCGAAGGCAGGGGTTATGTGTGGGGAGCAAGGTAAGCCAGCAAAGGGGACGAGTGTCTGAAAGGAAGGCGAGGGAGGTCTTCCCAACCGTGCCCCCCTGCCCCCCTCCCAGGCATTCTCAGACACCAGGGAGAGTCTGCTTTCCTCCGGGAGGCCTTTCCTGACCTCACCCCCTGCAGACCAGGCTCTTCTCTCCCTCCTCCAGGCCACAACAATCCCCTTCCTTAGCCCTTTTTCACACACAGGCAACGGTTTATTCGGTGTCTATCTGCCACATTGTATGTCCCACGAAGCCAAGGATGGTGTCTGTCTCATTCATAACCGCACCCCCAGGCCTGGCAAGTGCTGGGCAAGCACATGGTGCTCACTGTGTGACGCTGCAGAGTGGTGGAGTAAGGGGCAGGGCCATGCGGGGCACATTCATGACCTTGGGACTGAGGGCTCGGCAGCAAGGGGAATGCCAGGTGGCAATGGCTGATTCAGCAAAGCCTCGGGCAACCCGCCACTGGCTCCTCTGGCACAGATGCCCTGGTTTAGCCCCGTGTGCCAGGATGGTTTCCAGTCCCTGCCCTGAGGCAGCCTGGGACCAGCAGAGAGACAGGTGCAAACTCGGCCTCGATTTGCTCCTCTGGGAGCTCCCAGGAGCAGCAACACCTCTGATGGTCACAGAACGGGGGCCGTCTCAGTGATGTGCAGCCTGGAGGCCTGTGCTCCATCTGCTGGACTCCTGATGTGAAGGGGCAGCCAGTATCCCCCCTCCCTGACAGCACAGGGACAGCAAGACAAATCTGCTTTTTCAGTCCCCTAAAATCTCAGTAACCCTGGCAGGTAAAGGAGCACGCCGAGCATTTCCCTGCCCAGGGAAGGGAGAATGAGATTAAGATGGCAAGTACTTGTAAATCTATTTTGGAGAAAAGAAATAACAATTGAGCAGATCCAGGCCAAAAGGGTTTGGTACCTACGTCCACGCAGTCCAAGTGCCTTTGTAAGCTCCCCTCCCCCCCCCCCCCCCCGGGCCACCCCCACCCGCCTTCCTGCCCAGATTCCCGGCTCGCCTGCCCTCAGCCTGCAGCTGTCCCCACAGTGTGCCACGCTCGCTCACTCACAACTGTGGCTTCCCGCCTGCTCTCTGTCCTGCCTAAATCTCAGGGCATGATCTTCCCACAACCCCACAACTGTTTTTTCCTGATAAAGTCCCACTAATCCTTTAAGATCCATCTCAAGCCATTTCTGTGAGTCTTTGATCATTTGTCCCTTAGAATTTTCTTGACATTCTTTAAGTCCATTACAGCCCTTATGTAGTAATATTAATAAAACATTAAAAGTAATGATATTAATATCACTGAGTGCTGCCAATGCCAGGCACAGCTCTACACGTCCGGTACATTCTCTCGCTTAATCCTCTCAGCACCCAGATGGGATAAGACCTCCCCTCCCCTTTACAGACGGGACTCGAAGGCCCAAGAGAACCACAGCCAGGAGCAGAGCTGGGACGTGGACAGGCAGCCTGGTGACAGGGCCTGCCTTTGTCTCCTGGGCCAGCTGTGCTGGCTGAGTCAGTGTCCCCAGCCAGATCGAGCAGCCCCAGGTCACTAGTGGGGTCCCAGGTACGGCCCCTGCCCAAGTGGATACTTGAAAAATGTCTGTTGAGTGAATGAAGCATAAAGAATTTCATTCTCTCTCCGAGGAACTTAGCCCACCTGATAGATTCATGCAACTCTCTCTACAGGGTCAGGAGGAGAGCAGCAAAATACTTAGCAGGATCCACAGCTACTTACACGCTGACGGTCAGCCCCAGCAGAGGGCAGGTGGCAGGCATGAGAGCCTCTAGAAGAGCCCTCCTCCCAGTTACCTGTGAACAGAGCCTCGCGCTGCACTTCATAGCCTCCGGGCTCTGCACCCACCCTCCCTTCTCCAAGGTCACTGCGACCCTGAAGCCCTCCACCCCTAACTACTGGCTCCATTTATCTATCTGCCTGCAGCGTTGCTCCTATGTTTGCCCCTCCTCCCTCCTCTTGCTCCAACTTAGGGGCCTTCAGAACATTTGCTTCAGAATGAGAACAATACGCATTCTTTCCATCTGTGTGTTGCTCAGGGCCATGATCACAGGGTGGGCACACGGAAGGAACTGTCCTAGTGAGGGATGTCCAGTTATCCAGGAAACCAACACCAAAGACAAAAGCTTCATGTTTGAAACAAAAATAAAATGTTAGCATCACATAGTAACTGGTGCAAATTATTGCTCTTTGCAGGGTGCTTGGCCCGGCTTTAGGTGCTTTACCTGCATTTGCTTGTACAACATCTCTATGAAAAGACATAATTAGCATCCCCATTCCAGAGATGCAAATAAGAGTCAGAGAACTTAAATAACTGGGCTGAGATCACACAGTAAGTCCACGGCAAGGCTGGACAAGACTGTGAGATTTCACAGCCTGGGTGCTAAGTCAGTGATGTTCTCACTTTTTTGATCCAACAAAATCAGTAAAATATTTTAATCACCCATTATTTGTATTACCAAGAATCTTTGGTTTGCTGAGAAAATATTTTTAAGTCATCATGAGGACTGGTTTATTTAAAATGAGACTGTCTAACACACAAACCCACTTACCAGGGCTCATGCAAACTATAACACAGCTTGGGTTCTGCTGAAAACAAGACGAGGCACTCTGTCAATACCACTGTGTTGTGGACTCCCCCTTGTCCCTCAGAATCCCCTCCATGCCCATCTGACACACACCTGATCTCCTTCCATACTCAGAACACTCCGTGGCTTTCCCTGTCCACAGAGCTGCTCAGCTCCCATGACTGGGGTACGTGGCCTGGCTGTAAAGCCACCTGAACCCTAAGCTGGACACAGAAGGAAAGACAACCTCAGAGGCCTTGGAGCTCAGGGATCTTGGTGCTGGTCTGTGCAGCACCACTCAAGATGTGCCCAGGAGCCCCACTTGTTTTTACTTGCTCTGCACAATGGGGTGTTCCCACAGGTGGTGGTGGGAAGGTCAAACGGACTGAGACACAATAAAATACTTTGAAAAGGAAAATGCTGCACAGATCTGTGAAATTATTTTCTCTAGGAGGGAGGCTCTAAGCAGAGGACCATGGTCTGTGGTGTCCCACCACCACGAGGGGTGACGCAATCGTCAGAATTATCTTAATTACCCCAGTCCTGGGATAAAGCTGGGTCCAGCACTTGTTTCTATAAGACCCAGGAGTGCCCCATAGCTGGGAGACCCAGGACAGCCACTACCTGCAAGGGAGATTCCCCCGGGGGGGGGGGGGAAGAACACTAATCTTTCTAACACGAGTATCTTCCGGAGGTGAGGGAAGTGGTTCCACTGTCTCAGTGGAATCATAAAGCTATTCTACCCTATTTGATCTTTGGTTCTGGGTGTGTGACATCAGAGAAATTCCTTTTTCCAAAAGGTTTGGAGAGCCTCAGAGGACACATGAGGTCCAGTCTGGGTCCCTCCCAAAATAAAGAGAGAAGACAGCTGGTAAGTGCATACCACTCCCTTGGCCAATGTGCATTTGACCGAAGAAAGCTTTACTATAAATGGTATAGTTTGGCCAAAACTTCAGCACCTCTAGGATCATACCTCCCACCCCCAGGCTGACTGGTCTGTGGAGAAATGCATGGGCTGAGGCATTCCTGGAGGTATCCCTGGGGGAATAAAGTAGCAGGAAGTCTCCCACATTTTAGTGTCCACAGGCTACAGTGCCTTTGCCATAGCAGCAGACAGAGGAGAGTTGTCTGGTTGGTTAGTTGGTTAGATGGCTGGTTGGTTTGTGGAGCAGTAGAATTCAAGGAACGGGGGGGGTGTCTAGAACACAAGGCCCGAGGTAAAGGTCCCTGGCCTGGGAGAAGATAAATATCAGCCAGGACCCAGAAATGACATCTCTGGGTCCCTGTGCAGTGAGGGGGGGACATGGCACAGAGGGAAGGACTCCCAACTGAAGGTCAGGAACCCTGGTTCTAGGCTCAGCTCTGATACCGGCTGGCAGGGTGATCCTGGGCCAACACCCTTGGCTCCCCCACCCCCCGCCCTGAGCTAAGCAGTCTCATTTTTTTTATTCAGAAAATACTGACCTACAGACCTGGTAAATACTGTACTGACCTGGCATAGTAGGTGTCCAGCACTGTTCTGCTGCTAGTGAGCCAGCAGTGAACAGATGGGGAGAGCACCCTGTTGAGTTCTGGGGCACCCCCTCCCCCAGCCCAGGCATTCTTTCATCCCATGACTTCAGTCTCACCCAGGCCCAGCCCTGGCCTCTGCTCAGCGGCTTGAACTGTGTGGATACTGCTGAGCACGCAAGTTCCCCTGTCCCCCCCACACACACACACACACTCCACATCCTGACATAGCGTGAGACGTTAGCAAACACCCAAATGGTGGCGATAAGCAAAACAAGCAAAGCTGTTACAAGGCCATCAGGACAGTCATCTATCGCTGTCATGTATTCCTGGGAATTGCAGCAACAGAAGAGTGGTCAAAGGGGGTCATTATTTTTTGCTGTTTCCCTTTGTCACCAGCAGGTGGGAATCACGGGTTAGCAAGGCAGAGTGCTGACACAGCTTTCCTGTGGAAGGGTGGAAAACAAAGAATGGATGGATATGAAAACAGGAAAATACGGGTGTGTTTTAGTCTCTACGGAAAACAGGAAAATACACAGACAAGCAAGCGATGAAGCAAAGCCAGGGTGGTAAGAACTGACACCATTCTTGATGGAGCGATTCCACTGCTCAAAAGACTTCCACGGCTCCCTACTGCCCAAAGAAAAACACCTGAACTGCTCACCTTTGCATTGAGGGCTTCCACCATCCGGCCACAGCCCACCCCACCAGCTTCACGTGCCCTCCACTAATTCCCGTGCACACCTCATGTGTTTCTACCACGGTGCTCTGCCATCATTCTATTCGCTTGGAATGCTCTTTCCCCAACTCTTGCCAAAACCCTATGCAAACTTCTAATATACTGGATTAGAAGCCTTGGCACTACTGACATTTGGGGGCCAGATAATTCTTTGTTTGGGGGGGGGGTTGTCTGTCCTGAGCCTTGTAGGATGTTCAGCAGCATCCCTGGGCTCTACCCACTAGATGCCAGCAGCATTCCCTCCATCCTCCAGGTGTGACAATCAAAAATGTCTCCAGACACTGACGCTGTCCCTGGGGGTAAAATCACCCTGGTTGAGCCCTGGACAGTGTGACTCAGTTGGTTGGAGCGTTGTCCCATACACCAAAAGGTGGTGAGTTCAATTCCCGGTCAGGGCACATACCCAGGTTGAGGGTTCAATCCCCAGTTGGGGCACATGTCTTAGTCAAGGCCTCTCCCTTTTTGTTTTTGTTGCATGAACCAGGCTAGATAAAACCAACTGGACTTTGCGTGAGCCGATTCTCTTCATTGTAAGGAGGCAGGCAGTTGCAGCTGGATTTCATAGGGTACTAGAACCCAGGATGGGAAGCTGCTGGGAAGCCTGCTGTTATCACTCCCTCCCCACCCACCCCCGCCCCCCAGGCCCTGTTCTCACTTCTTGGCTTCTCTAGCCACATCTGCTCTGTTTTCTGTGTGTGTTGCTCTCTATGATTCTGTTTCTCTCTCCAGAATTCTACTTTTTTTTGCATATAGGGCCAAACATGGGCACCCACAGTAGCAGCCCCCACTCCAGAGTTTATATCTCTTTAGTCCAAGTATACAGCAGGAACTACTAACTCAAGTTTCCCAATGCCAACCTCTGGGAGACAGAACCTATCACGTTGTGCGAGCCTGCTGCTGGGCGCACCTCAGAAGCTGGAGAGGGGAAGTTCTCACAGGGAAGGAGGAGGGCTGGACAGACACACTGCCAGCGGGAAACAGAGGGTGCAGACCAATTTGGCTAATGGCACAGAATGTGGAATGGAAGCTCCCAGGTAACGGATTTCAGGTCAGTGAAAGAAAGAGCTCCTTAGAGTGGTCCAAAGTAGGCCAGACTTCTTTGGGTGATAGCGAATTCCTGTGCATGCAAGAGTTCAAATGAAATCAGCAGCAGCATCCTACCAGGATGCTTGGGTGGCGGATGCTGACAACTGAGGCCCAAAAGCTCAGGTTCCCTTAGCCGTCTCCTCTCCAACCTGAACTCATGTCCACTGGGGCTGGCTGAGGCCTCTCCGATGGTAGATTATGCAGCTATGTGCACAAAGACCTTCATGCCCCAGTGCCACCAACAACCCAATTTATGACAGCACCAAAAGGTGAGGATCTAATTCCTGAGCTGAGGCAACCCGAAACCGAGTTGAGCAGTACCCAGGAGGGAATACAGCGGCCATCGAAAGCACGTCTGTGTAAGAATTCACATCACCCCCACTAAACACAAGCGCCCACAGTGTTTAGAGAAGCTGGAAGCTGTCTAACTTCTCTATCTCTGTTCCCTTTGAAGTCGGATCTCAGTGTTCCTCAGAGCAGATCCCAGCCCAGCAGAAAATACAACAGGCTTTCTTAGGGGCCACAGCCCTGCCTTCCCCAGGAGCAGACCGCGGCAGCTGGCCTACAGCCCCTTCATCCAGTGCCTGCCAGAGCCAGAAGTAGCAACGCCCTGAACACTGAGACGGGCAGGGGCTCTGGAGCAGACAGACATAGATTCTCATCTCATTTCTACCACTGACTGGCTTTATGACTTTGATTAAGTTATTTAACTTCTCTAAGTTTCAGTTTCCTATCTAAAAAAATGAGAAACAACAGTTCCTATTTTAAGAAGTTGTAAAGAGACCAGGGTATTAAAACATTCTAATACTCACCAGGTATTAGTTTCCCACCTCCCAACTTGTTCATATTAAATATGCTAATAACTTTTTCAATTTACTAAGTCACAATATAATGTCAATTTTAAAACATAATTTATGAGCTCATCCTCACTATAGCTAATCCAGCTGAAAAATAAGAACTTGATTTGGGGTCATTTTATTTTATTTTATTTTCCGAGTGTCCGCTAAACAGCACCAATTCCAGAAGTATAACTAAGCAATACCAGCAGGGTATACTTAATACTTCAACAAATATACACATCCAAAAGGCTGCAAGTTTGGTTTCCAGACAGGTCCGATTCCCTATCAAGCAAATGACTGACCTCTTGGAATCCACATTTGCTCCTGGGCTTAACTGGCCAGGAGACCCCATGCATGAACGCGTAGTAGTGACCTCCCCAGACAGTGATAGCAACAAATGCTTCACCCACACTCTGTTTTTCTTTCATTCCCGTTAGGCTTATAAAGCCGCTGCTCTTCCCAAAGCCTGAACTCCTCATTAATGGATGTGTGGCTAATGGAGTGCAGCTCCCTTCCAGCCCTGCGTCAGAAAGCTGTGCAGTCTCTCAGGGAGGCTTCGAGGCCCCGGCGTCCTGCCTGGAAAAGGGCAGCTGTGCTGGTAGCGCTGGCCCTTGTCACTCAAGGCCAAGCCACCACCCTCAGCAGCAACAGGCTTTCCTTCACACTCTGGCTCCTAACACAGGAAAAGCTGCCGATCCCCACAAACTGAAGCCACAGCCAATTAGGAGGCTGTCAGTGCCATGCTTTTTGTCTCCATCTTCTTTTAAGATTTTATAAACCCAAAAAACTGCCAATGGGAGTAGAGAATGGTACAGTTTTTCCGGGAGGCCAGTTGCCACTATTTCTCAAACCTGCACAGCATTGATACCGTCTGACCTAGTAACTGTACTCCTGGGAATCCATCCAGAAGAAATCATCAGAGGCAAAGAAGAAGGCACAAATGCATTCCATGGCTTTTTTATTATGTAAAAACTTGAAATAAATATCCAACAAAAAAATTGACTACACAATTAAAAAAGGTCATTAAAATCCTGTTTAGAAATCTTTTGGACACAAGAAAATACTAATATGTTAATGTTAATGGAAAAGCAAAAGGCAGAGTAACTTCAACCATATAAAATTGTTATATTCAAAAAGTCTTAGATCCCTCCAGAATGCATCTCTGGGTGATGGAATTAAGAGTGGTTTTTATTTTCTTCTTCAATCTTCCCTTTTCTCCCCCAACCTATTCCCTACAGCAGCATTCAATCCTTTATCCATCACTGTCATGATATAAAGGTGAGTGGGACAGTCCCAAACATCATCAAGTTCAAGTCTAGCTGGACGACACTCAGGCAGACAGACCATCACACCCACAACTACTCTCCGTGAGCCAAGCCAGGGCCTCTAAAGCAGGAATATCTCCAAGTAGGGGATGCCCCCGCAGGTCTTGAGAGATGAGCAGGGGGTAAGCAGACTGGGAGGAAGGGAAGCTGGGAGGCATTCCAGGAAGGGAGAACAGCATGAGCAAACCTGTTATCACTCCCAGGGCACATTCTGCCAGTGGCCATGCAAAGGCCCAGGGCAGGAGGAAAAACTGAAGAAGAAAGTTGCAAGGCTGGTGACTGTAAATATAAAGTAGGAAGAACTCTACCTCCTCGCACAGTACTTGGCATGTAGCAGGTATGTGCTAAATTTGAATGAATGAGTGAATGAATGAATCAGGGTGAAAGGTTAGAGAAGCAATTTGCAACCAAGACTTGAAGGCAGCTAGTGAGCTGAAGGCCCCCTGCACAGAAGATGTGTAAAGATCCATTCACACATGCCCTGTGGTGTCTCATTAATATTCCAATATAACAAAGGAACAATTCCTGCAAAACCATTAGCAACCAAGCCCTAGATTTCATAGTAAAGAAAAATGAATGTACATAAATTCACCACAGCACTACCCAGATGAAAGATGAGCCTCCTCTGGCTAAGAAGGAACCCAGAAGCCACTGCCACACCCTTCTGTCCCCTCCAAACCAAGGACCCATCATCCCTCAGGCCTGGATGCCCAAATTCTGTTGTTTCATTTGTAATCACAGGCTCTCAGGGTAAGAGCCTTACCCTGACAGGCTATCCACACATGCCCAGAAGAAAAAAGAATTGCATCCATCCTTTCTGTACCAACAAGCTCTTCCTCAACAGCAAGAGTTTCTAATAATTAGCGCACCCAAACGCACCGTGGAGCCCTCCGAAGCAGCCGCATCACTGCGGGAGTCCTCTGTTAAGAAGTTCACTAAGAAAGAAAACAAAAACCATTTTCCCCACAGATCACAGTACTAAAGATGAAAACAGCACAGTCTGGAACGGGGTTTGGCACCGCCATGCTGCAGTTCCCCTCTCGCATGAGGACCGCCCACCCCCACCCCCAGGGCGTGTACCAAGAACCCTGCCTCTCCTCCAGAGGTGACTTGCCCAACGTTCAGCCCAAGCTGGGCCTCTCAGGTTGCGCCCCCACCCCCCACTCTCGGGAATTTAGAATCAGGGCTGAGACGTCTGCAGGTCACTTAAAATGAAGACTGTAAATTAGCAGCTATGGGGTGGCCACATCTGGCCAAATGCTCATTAAAGCCGAAATGATGTCTGCTGGCAGGAAGGAGAATGGAACGCACAGAAGCCGAGACAGCACTTCATGCTAAAAGAGACAGACAGGCAGACATGCTGTGTGAAGGCAGAGCTGAGTCTTTCTTTTTTTTAGCCCCTCCCTGTTGCCTAAAACAGGCACATAGTTAGGAGTTGAACAGATACTGGTTCAAGGAATCAATACTGGTTCAAGGAATCGAGGGGAGGGGGCAAGAGGAGAGACGCCCAGAGAGAAGCTGTCCGGGTTCTCACCAAAGCTCAGCTCCTGGTTCATGCCTTCATGAGGTCCAGGTGGACTCTCTACCCTTGCATTCCAGAAGCTACCCCAGAACCCTTCCCACAAACGTCTCTGGCTTAAGCTGACCTAGAGCAAACTCCTGTTACTTACAACTAAAGGAGTCTCAATTAGACACCCCAAGACTTCCTGGGCCTGCACCCAACTCCTCCCTCAAAGCACTAACCTTACTCTGTGTGCACCTGTTGGGCGAGTCCAGTATCCACATCGGCCCACTGCTCTCCGCCCTGGGCTCCAGTTCCCCATCTCCAACAGCCTTGGATATTTCCTCCTGTATCATATACCTTCACCCAATGTCCCTATTTCAGTGGCTCTTCAACTTGAGGGTGCATCAGAATTCCCTGGTGGGCTTGTTAAAGCACAGACTGCCAGGTCCACCCCCAGAGCGTCTGATTCAGTAGGTCGGAGGTAGGGTCTGGGAGTCTGCATTTCTAACAAGTTCCCAGGTGGTGCTGCTGCTGCTGGCCCAAGGACCACACTTCGAAGACCACCGCCCTATTTCCACCCGCAGTACCACCATCTGCCACTGGCTCAGATTTATCTCCGTTTTCCCTCCCTTGGCACCCACATCTAGCAGGCTCCAAGCTTTGGACTTTTCTTCTGCAGGAACTTTGCTATTCAGCTTTTTCTTATGCCTCACAACACTGGCTCTCCTCATTTCATGCCTGGAGAACTGTGACAATCTTCTAACCAGTTTTCCTTCCCTTTGTTCTGACCACAAGTGCTCCACCTTGCACACCACGGCCAGATTCAGACGCCTGGGTTCTCCTTAGGTTCGCTTTCCTGCTCCTAACCACTGGCTATTACAAATAAAGCTGCCGTGAACATCTGAGTAAAGTCTTTGTGTGGACATCTATCTGTCTTCATTTCTCCTGGGTAAAACTTTAGGAGTGGAACTGCTGTGACGGATGGTATGTGTTTAACATAAATAAAAAACTGCCAGTCTGCTAAGTAGCTGTGCCATTTTGCATCCCCTGCCTGTTCATAACCTCTCGATGATTCCATATAGAATATTGACAACTTTCCAGAATCCTGGCTTTGGCTTTCCAGGATCCTGCCATCTGGCCCACACCTGCTGATCCAGCCAAACTCAACATACCAGAGAAGTTCTAACTCAGTCTTCACCATGCTTCCTCTAAATCAAGTCCTATCTCTTCTGAGAGACTTTTCCCACCCACCCTAGTCTAACACACTACGGCCACTCTCGCCAAAACACAGAATACACGAAAGCAGCTGAGTAAAGGCCATCTAGTTCCCTATTTTCCCACTGTTTGCTTGAAAAAGTGTGATCATAATAAAATGTTCCCAGTTTGCTTAAATGGTTGTCTTTATCCACCCAAAAAAAAAAAAAAAGACTATTAAAGCATTTTTATGTAAAACTATCTACATTATCACACTGGCAACATTTTCTCTTACACTGGGGACAAACAGTGTAACTTTATCAAGTGAAAGAACAAAATGGATATCCCTCCCGCTTGGTAAGTGTCATCTGATCTACAAACTGGTGGCTGGTAGTTCTCCTAACAGACCTCAAAGAACACTAATAGAAACAGGTGTTTATTCTTACCCATGTATTTATTCAGAGCCCAGGGCTGAGAGATGTACAGTGACATCCTGATAGGGCCTTTCTCAGTGCTGGCTAGCAGGGTGTAAATGGACACTACTGTGTGAAAAGTGACATGATGACATGTATCAAATTTCATCCACTCTATGAAATGTAGCATAAGGAAAACATCTGAAAAACAAAGGCCTTTAGTCAATCAGAAACAAACAAAATGTCTCATAAATAGAAGCAGGCTCTCACATTTCATGTATTCATTTATTATGCATTCACGCCAAAAAGGATTCACTATATACTTACGTTAATTGTGCTCATTTTAGTAGAATGAATACAGTCATTAAGAATGATATTTACAAAATGTTTGAAACAGCACAAATTGCTTACATAATCACATTTAGGGAAAAAGAGTACAAAATTGTTAATATGTATAATTACAATTATATTTATTTTTTATTTTAATTGATTTTTAGAGAGAGAGGAAAGGAGGAGAGAGAGAAACATCGAAGTGAGAGCAAAACATCGATCAGCTGCCTCCTGCATGCATCCCACTGGGGATCAAGTCCGCAACCTGGGGATGTGCCCTGCCTGGGAATCAAAGCAGCAAGCCTTTGGTGCACAGGACGACACCCAACCAACAGAGCCACGCCGGCCAGGGCACAACTGTATATTTTTTTCAAATTAAGTTTGTAGGTAGAAAACTTCTGGAAAGATTCTCTGCAATGTTACTGGCAGTTGTGGTGGGATGGGGGGGAACAGTAACAACTTTTCCTTTCTATTATTATATATTTTCCAATTAATGATGAGCTCATTTAAAATATATTATCTTAAATATAGAAACGAAACAAGGCATGGGTATCAGGTGTTCCCCATCACATAGCTCTGAGAAAATCACCTGTTCTTGATATAAATGTGTATCAGGTTACGATAACAAAAGGGAGACAAATGAAAAGAAAGCAAGAAGGACTGGGAAGACCTTTATCAGCCGGTGTGCACTGGTTAAGAATAGCTTATACGTAAGATTCAAGGCAAAAATGTGAGTGGTGACAGCCCTGCTACTCAATTGGACAGGATTATAGAAAAAGGGGAAACACACATGATGTTGGAAAGGCACCTTCAAGTATAGAAAACACATTATGTTTTAAAAGGCTGGCGGTAAAGGAGTAACAGCATTTTTCCTTACGGTTTCAGACCTCCCTGCATCTGTTCAACGAGTTCACTGTGATAGCCTGGGAGGGCAGGAATGGAAGAGAACTGGTCTGAAGACCAAACTGCAGCCTGAGTTTTGTCACTCACTAGTGTAGCCCTGGAATAGGTTGTCCTCACCTGTAAAATGGGAGGGTCTAGGTAGAGGTTCTTTTGGTTGTAAGTAACAGAAACTGACTCAAGCTGGTGTAAGCAATACAGGGAATTTGTGGGGAGGGCACTGGGGTAGTGCAAGAACCCCAGGGAAGTGGGGACTTGTAAGTGTCAGGAGCCAGGGACTGAGGAGTCCTGGGAGAGCTATGCAGCACCTCAGTGTTCTCTAAATCTCTCTCATCGTCTTTCTGTGCTGGTCCACCCTCCACATGCTCTCCATGGCAGAACACAGCCCTCCACACCTCCTCACTTGTGCTCTTTATAGTTCCTGCACCTTAATAACCGGTGTCTTAGGCTTAGGCTACTACAGACTGGGTGGCTTAAACAACAGAAATGTATTCTCCCAGAATTCTGGAGGCTGGAAATCCAAGATCAGGGTGCTGGCATGGTTGAGTTCCGGCGAGGACTTACAGACACCTTCTCTCTATATCCTCACATGGTTGTGGGCTCGAACCCCAGTAGGGGGTGTGCAGGAGGCAGCTGATCAATGACTCTCTCATCATTGATGTTTCTCTCTCTCTCCCTTCCTCTCTCTGAAATCAATAAAGATATATTTAAAAACACACACACACACACAAAACTATCCCATTTATAATTGCATAAAAAGTACCTAGGAATAAATTTAACCAAGGAGGTAAAATATCTATACTCAGAAAACTGTAAGACATTGAAGAAAAAACTGAAGAAGATACAAATAATTGAAAGCATGTACCACTCTCATGGACAGGAAGAACTGAAATCATTAAAATGTCCATACTACCCAAAGCAACCAAAGATTCAATGCAATCCCTGTCAAAATACCAATGGCATTTTTCACAGAACTAGAACAAATAATCCTAAAATTTATATAGAATCACACAAGACCCTAAATAGCCAAAGGAATTTTGAGAAAGAAGAACAAAGTTGGAGGTATCACACTACCTAATATCAAACTATACTACAACACTGTAGTAATCAAAACAGCATGGGACTGGCATAAAAAACAGATACATAGATCAATGGGACAGAACAGAGAGCGCAGAAATAAATCCACAGCTATATATGGTCAATTAACCTATGACAAAGGAGGCAAGAGATCAATGGGGTAAAGGCATTCTATTCAATAAATGGTGTTGGAAAAACTGGAAAGATACATGCAAAAAAAAAAGAAATTTGATACCAGACTTATCTGAGAGATCACATCATAAGTTATATAAATGTCTAAACACTATGCTGTGCACCTGAAACTAATATAATACTGAATTTAAAAAGGGATAATTTGTGACAACTGAAACATAAAAGGGGAGGGGGTAAAAGACTGAACTTGTGCAGGAGAATGGAGATAAGATGCAATCAGGAGAAAAAGGAGTAATGTACACAGGAAGGGGCAAAAGGAGGTTTACAGTTGTGAGTACACAAAACACAGGATTTATTCTTCTATTATTATTGTATTATTTTCCATATTAACCACTGTAAACCTACTTTTGCCCCACTCTGTATATGAAACTTACTTTTACATATACCTAATGGTAACCACACACACACACACACACACACACACACACACAATCTAGAACTTAGGCACACAACATAAGAAAAAGAGGAAACAGGGAAAAAAATCATAGAATTCCACCATATTAAAATAACAGACAGAAAAGCAAGAGAAAAGAAACAATGGCACCACAGAGCTATTGGAAGAAGAAGAAAAGATAAAATAGCTATAGAAAATCCTCATATATCAATAATCATCCTAAATGCAGATGAGCTGAACTCACCAAATAAAATGCACAGACTAGTGGGCTAGATCAAAAAACAAAACCCAGCTATATGCTGCCCTCAAGAGACACATCTCAGCTGCAAGGACAAACACAAGAGTTAAAGTGAATAGGGTGGAAAATGACACTCCAAGCAAATGGCATCCAGAGAAAAGCAGGTGTAGTCTTACTTATACATGACAAAGTAGATTTCAAGATTAAAAAAAGGTAACAACAGACACAGATGGTCATTTTATAATGATAAAGGGGACACTACATCAAGAAGACATAACACATTAATATATATGCACCAAACCTGGGAACACCAAAATACATAAAGGAACTACTAGCAGAAAGAAGGGAAGAAATGGCCAAAAACACAATTATATTAAGGGACTAAATACCCCACTGACAGCAATGGATAGATCATCTAAACAGAAAATCAATAAGGAAATATTGGATTTTAGTGACACATTATACCAAATGGACACAATCATTATTTAAAGAGTCTTTCATCCCAGAACACCAGATTATACACTCTTCTCCAGTACAAATGGAACATTCTCAAGGATAGGCCATATGCTGGGACACAAAACTAGCCTTAACAAATTTAAGAATACTGAAATCATACCAAGCATATTCTCCACCTCAATGCTTTGTTTTTAATATATTTTATTGATTTTTTAGAGAGAGATGAAGGGAGAGGGGGAGAGAGAGAAACATCGATCAGATGCCTCTCAAATACACCCCACCCAGGAATTGAACCACGGCAACCCCTCGGTGCAAGAGACGACACTCAACCAACTGGGCCACTCTGGCCAGGGCTCCACCTCAATGCCTTGATATTGGACATGAACAGCAAAAAGAATGCGGGGAAAACCACAAATATGTGGAGATTAAAAAACACACAACTAAACAACAACTGGGTCAAAGGAGAAATAAGAGACCAAAAGATACACAGAGACAAATGAGAATGACAGTAGGACATCAAAATTTTGGGGCTACAGCAAAAGTGGTAATAAGTGGGAAGTTTATATCATTACAGCCTACCTCAAGAAATAAGAGAAATCTCAAATAAACAACCTAACATTTCACCTTAAAGAACTAGAAAAAGAACAAATGAAGCTCAAAGTCAATAAAACAAAGGAAATAATAAAAATTAGAGCAGAAATGAATGAAATAGAGAACAAAAAGACACCAGAAAAAATTAATGCAACAAAGAGCCGGTTCTTTGAAAAAAATAAATAAATTGACAAGCGTCTGGCTGGATTCACTAAGGAAAAAAAAGACTCAAATAAACAAAATCAGAAGTATAAGAGGAGAAGTTACAATGGACACCACAGAAATACAAAGGACTATACGAGAATATTGTGAACACTATATGCCACCAATAATCTAGAAGAAATCAACAAGTTCTTAGAAATATATAACTTTCCTAGACTGAATCACAAAGGATTGCAAAATCTAAATAGATCAGTCAACAGTAAGGAAATTGAAACAATCATCAAAAATCTCCCCGAAAGTAAAATTCCATGACCAGATGACTTCACTGGTGAATTCTACCAAACAGTCAAAGAAGATTTAATACCTATCCTAAAACTCTTCCAAAAATTGAAAGAGAGGCAATACTTTCTAACTCATAATGAGGGCAACATTACCCTAATACCAAAACCTGGCAAGAACAACACACACACACAAAATTACAAACCAATATCTCTGATGAATTTAGATGCAAAAATTCTAAACAAAATACTAGCAAATCGAATATAATACATTAAAAAGATAATATACATCTTGATCAAGTGAGACTCATTCCAGGGCACAAGGATGGTTCAACATATGCAAATCGACTAATGTGATATACCACATTAACAAAACAAAGAATAAAAATCTCATGATGATATCAATAGATGCAGAAAAAGCATTTTACAAGATACAACTTCCATTTATGATGAAAACACTCAATGAAACGGGTACAAAAGTACCTCAACATAAGAAAGACCATATATGACAAACCCTCAGCTAATATCATACTCAATGGTGAAAAACTGAAAGCTTTTCCTCTAAGATCAGCAAAAAGACAAGGATGCCCACTCTCACCCCTGTTACTCAACATAGTACTAGAAAACCTAACCAGAGCAATTAGACAAGAAAAAGAAAGAAAAGGCATCCAAGTTGGGGATGAAGAAGTAAAACTGTCACTTTTTGCAGATGACATGGTTCTTTATATAGAAAACTTTAAAGACTCCATCAAAAAACTATTAGGCCCTGGCTGGGTGGCTCAGTCAGTTGGAGCACTGTCCCATACACCAAGAGGTTGCGGGTTCAATTGCTTGGTCTGGACACATACTTAGGTTGTGGGTTTGATCCTCAGTCAGGGCACAAATGGGAGACAACCAATCGATGTTTCTCTTTCTTTTTCTCTCTCTCCCTTTTTCTCTCTCTCTCTCCCCCCATCCCCTCTCTCCAAAAAAAGCAATAAAAAACATTTCCTTGAGTGAGGATTTAAAAAAATATTAGAAATAATAAACAAATACACTTAAGCTGCAGGATACAAAGTCAGTGTATAAATACCCATTGTGTTCCTATATACTAACAATAAAATTTCAGAAAAAGAAATGAAAAAAAAAAAATTCCATTTGCAATTGTAACCAAATGAATAAAATACATAAAAATAAACTTAACAAAGGATGTGAAGGACCTATACACTGAAAAGCACAAGACATTATTAAAAAAAACTGAAGAAGACATCAAGAAATGGAAAGATATTCCATGTTCAAGGATCTGAAGAAACAACTTGGTTAAAATGGTCATATTAGCCAAAGCAATATACAGATTTAATGCAATCCCCATCAAAATCCCAGTGGCATTTTTCAAAGAAAGAGAACAAAAAAATAATCAAATTTGTAGAGAACCACATAGGCCCTGAATAGCCAAGCAATAGTGAGGGGGGAAAAACAAAGCTGGAGGTATCACACTCCCTGACTTCAAATTATACTACAAAGCAACAATAATCGAAACAGCATGATATTGGCAGAAAAACAGAAACACAGATCAATGGAATAGAAATTGAAGCCCAGAAATAAACCCATACATATTTATATATATATATAAATAATTTCTTACAAAGGAGCCAAAAACATACATTGGAGAAAGTCTCTTCAATAAATGGCACTGGGAAAATTGGAAAGGTGCAAGCAAAAGAATGAAATTAAGACTGCTATTTGTCACCATACACAAAAATTAACTCAAATCAATTACCTAGATATAAGACCTGAAACAATAAAATAGTTTGAAGAAAATATAGATAGTATACTTATGGACCTTGGTCTTAGAGAGGGTTTTATTAATCTGACCCCAGAGGCAAGGGAAGTAAATGCAAAGTAAAAGCAAAATGAGATTATATCAAACTATAAAGCTTCCACACAGCAAAACAAACCATCAACGAAACAAAAAGGCAACCAACCGAATGGGAGAAGATATTTTCAAACATTACCTCTGATAAGGAGCTAATATCCAAAATACATGAAGAACTCACAGAACTCAACAACAAAAAGCAAACAATCCAATTTAAAAATGTGTAGAAGACTTGAACAGACACTTCTCCCAAGAAGACATACAAATGGCTAACAGATATATGCAAAGATGCTCAACTTTACTAGCTATCAGGGAAATGCAAATCAAAATCACATGAGATACCATGTCACACCTGTTAGAATGGCTATTATCAACAAGACAAGAAATAACAAGTGTTGAAGAGGTTGTGGAGAAAAAGGAGCCTTCATACACTACTGATGGAAAAGTGAACTGGTACAGTCACTGTGGAAAACAGTATGGAGGTTCCTCAAAAAATTAAGAATAGGGCTACCATCTGACCTAGCAATCCCTATTCTGGGTATCTACCAGAAAATTTTGAAAACATTTATTCATAAAGACATACGTACCTTTATGTTCACTGCAGCATTATTTATGACAGCCAAGACATGGAAACAACTTAAGCGTCCTTCAATGGATGACTGGATAAAGAAGATGTGGTCCATATACACAATGGAACACTACACAGCAATAAGGAAGGTGAAATACTGCCATTTGCGACAACATGGATGGATCTTGAGAATATCATGTTAAGAAAAATAAGTCAGATGGAAAA
The DNA here is from genome assembly GCF_054644295.1 of Miniopterus natalensis. Lineage (NCBI taxonomy): Eukaryota > Metazoa > Chordata > Mammalia > Chiroptera > Miniopteridae > Miniopterus > Miniopterus natalensis. The sequence continues at coordinate 49,441,459 of NC_142093.1, forward strand.
AGACAAGAACCATATGATTTCATCCATATATGGGATATAAAATAGAAAGCAACAAATGAATAAATAAAATAAACAAACAAAAAACTCACAGACACAGACAAGAGTATGATAGTTACCAGAGAAGAAGAGGGAGAGGTAGAAGAGGGTAAAGAGGGTCAACTATATGGTGAGAGAAGGAGACTTGACTCTGGGTGGTGAACACGCAATGGAATATATCTTTCACAGAGACAGGGGACTCAGCAACGCTCAGGCCAGGACAGCAAAAGCTGTGAAATCAGGCCGACCTGATGGCTCTAACATTAAGAACTGGGCAAGTTCCTTAGCCTTCCTAAACCTCATACTGCTCATCTGTAAAATGCAAATGATACTACCCAACCCACCAGCTCCTGTCGGGATTAAATGAAACATGCATACAAACTGCCGATGCAACATCTGACAGAGAGTATAGATGTGTGTCAATAAAGTACGTATTTGTATTGGATTTAACTTTTGGTTTTAGCTTAGGGGAACAAGGACATCAGTTTATTTTTTTCTTGGAACCAAAAGAATTCTGATATACCTTCAAACCTCAGCAATTAAGAATCCAAAGGAGACGTCGGTTTCCAACAGTATCAGACAAGACAGTCCAAATCATGCTCCCATTGAAACTAAAAATTCTCTATTTAAAGCAATGGTGGTCAAGACCAGCATTAACAATTGTGGGACAGCCAGACACTCTGTTCTCCTAACAAAAGGCAGCGCAATACTTGATCTGATTCTAATCATAAGGACAAGTCTGACAAATCCAGAATGTCCTGCATCATAGCTGGCCTAGACTCTTTATGAAGTCAGGGGCAGGAGGGGGCTGTTCTAAGGTTGGTCTAAAGACCTAACGGCCAAATTCAATGCGTGAACTTTAACTGGATCCAAGTGAAAACAAGAAAAACACCCCCACCACACAATAAAGGATCTTTTTAAAATTGTGGTTGAGTATGGACCACATGATGGATGAAGTTGTGGAATGAGAGGTGTTGTTCTCAGGTCTGGTAATGGTTTTTTATTGTACAGAACAGTGAATGGTCCTCAAAGTATGGTCCACAGACTACTGGGAGATCCCCAAAACCTTTCAGGGGTTTCCTGGAATGCTTTAAGGTCCATAAGGTCAAAACATTTTTAATAACAATAATGAAAAGACATTTGCCTTTTTCACTGTGTTGAATTTGCACTGATGGTGCAAAAGCAATGAAATTAACTTCTGCTGGTGCCTTTGTACAAATCAAGGATGTGGCACCAAACTCACCAGTAGTCACTGTATTTATTCTTCATCATGATGCAGTAGGGAAAATGCCTGTTTCATTTAAGAATGCCATGGATGATACGGTGAAAATCATCTACTTTATTAAAAATCAACCCTTGAGTACAGGTGTTTTTAATATTTTGTGATGACATAGGAAGTATGCATAAAGTACTGATGTACACCAAAGTATGACGACTGTCTTGAGGAAAAGCAATTGTGTCATTGAGTTGTGTGCTGATTATCCACTTTTTTTTTTCATGGACCACTGTTATTTGAATGAATGCCAAACTATGGTTATTCAAATTTGGGTATCTGGCAAGTGTTTTCTAGAAAATGAATGAAATGAGCCCATTACTTCAAGAAAAGCAAATAGTGTTTGTTGCCAATGACAAAATTTAAGATTACAAGCAAAAATTAGAATTTTGGAAAATCTGTATCCACCACCATGAACTTGACAGTGTCCCAACACTTAAATGATGGTGATATTAGAAGATTGGTATTTAACTCGGTGAAGAACCAATCATTTCCAAATGACCAATGCCTGAAGCTACAAAGTCATACACGGATAAAAGGTCCATTTAAAGTATAAGATAGATCGGCCTTTTAAATTAGGTTTCAGATTCCACATTGCAATTAATCTTGACATAAAAGAGACTTGCAATAACTTATGATGCCCTCTTCTCACCATTTGGCGGGGGTAAGGGGGTAGGAGTGTGGTTCTGTAATATGTAGCTATTTTTAGTAAAATACATGGTATTTATTTTAACATGTAATGAGTTTGTTTGTTTTTTTTAATTAATCAACAAACACGTATTTCAAAATGTCTACATTTAATTTTTAATAGGGTAAATGTTAAAAGATATTAAGCCACATAAACAGAAGTTTTGGGGATCCTCAATTTTTTTAGAGTGTAAAGTGGTCCTGAAACTAACAAGTTTGAGAACCACTGGTGTAAGAGGATAATCTTGTCCTTGAGTGACCTGCTCAAGTTTTTGGGATAAAGCGGCATGACATCTGCAACCTACTTTCAGATGGTTAAGCAAGAGGGAAATACATGTATTTATGGTGAGAGAGATGGAGTGGGTATGACAAGGTAAGAATAATACAGATTTTCATGGTTATTTTCCTTTTGACTATTTCTGTGGGATTCAAAGTTTTCAAATAAAAATGTAATCAATTTAAAGAATTTTAAAAGACATATTGCTATACTCTATCAATGTAAGGGTACCTTATAGGCCAAAGACCAAGTAAAACTGGATCCTCAGAAAGGTAAATTAAGGGCACTTGCTGAACTGAAATGTTGAGCTTCCAGTTACAAGGTTTAATGGGGTGTCAACTACAGGAGACAAAGTCTAAGGCAACACTTCTGAAACTTCAGCCTGCATAAGAAGGCCTGAAGAGCTTATTAGTACACAGATTCCTGGGTCCCACCAGCAGATATTTTCCTGTGGGGCAGCAGGGCAGAAGCTGGGAATTTAGAGTTCTAATAAGTTCCCAGGTAATGTGATGTTGGGGGTTCTCAGATCACATTGTGAGTAACACAGCACAGGGCAACGCTCCGTAAAGCCTGGATACTGTTAGAGATTAAACCTTGTCCCTCAAGAAAATACACTGAGGTTCTGACCCCCAATACCTGTGAATGTCACCTTACTTGGAAATAGGGTCAATTGCAACCGCAATCAAGTAAAGATGAGGTCATTACACTGGGCCTTAATCCAGTATAAATAGTGTCCTTATGAGAAGCGGAAAAGGGACACGGACACAGGGAGAAAAGCATGTGACAACGGAAGGAGAAACAGTAAGGATGCATTTACAAGCCAAGGAAGGCCAAGGATTGCCAACGACCACCAGACCCTAAGGGAGTCAAGGACGGTGTTCTATAGAAACTTCAGAGTGAGCATAGCCTTCCAACGCATTGACTCTGGACTTTTAGCCTCCAGAACTGTGAGAAATAAATTTCTGTTGTTTTAAGCTACCCTGTTTGTGGTACTTTGTTACAACAGCCCTAGGAACCTAGTACAGACTCCAAAGAAGTACACCATCAGTAAAAAAGTAACCTAAGATAAGCCTGCTGCCAAGCCTGAAGGTAGGGAAAAGGGAAATGCTCATTCCTTAGCCATGACAGTAGGTGGAAAGAAAACAGTATTTCCTGAGACTCGGTACCCACTAGCCTTCCCTCACACAAGTTTGCAGTCCAAATTTACACTACCCAAGTGGTCAAATAAAAAAAATCACAAGAATTTACCTTCTAGTAGTCTAATATTGGTAGTGTCGCTAGACACCCAGCAGAAGCCAACGTAAATCTCTGGAGGAACCTACCTTTAACCCAGGTTTCCAAGATATAAGCTCACTGTCAAATAAATAAATAAGTAAATAATTTTTAAATTGGAAAGTATACAATGTACCTTGATTGAGAGCCAACAGAAGCAAGGGACCATTGATTCAAAGAGTTCAGATACTAGAATTATCAGAGTCAGAATATGAAATAAATATTTAATATATTAAAGGGATAAAATTTAAAATATGTGGAAGGAACAGATACCACAAAATATGATTCATTTTAAAATAGAACTAAATAAAATTTCTAAAATATAATAGGAATTTAAAAATCAATGACTACTTTCAGCAGCTAATTAGATACAGCTAAGGAGACAGACATCAAAATTATGAATATAAACAGTAGAAACAGAAAGGGACTCAGAAATAAGAAATGAAAAGATATGGAAGATGGAGTAAGAACATCTAACATACATCTAATGAGAGTGTTACAAGGAGAGGAAAAAAGAAGTGTGGTGCAGAAACAATATTAAAACTATCAACAAATTTTTTAAATGATGCAATTTTACATTTATTAAACTACAGTTCAAAGCACAAATTTACACATTCTTTTTTTTTAAATATATCTTTATTGATTTCAGAGAGAGGAAAGGAGAGGGAGAGAGAGAGATAGAAACATCAATGATGAGAGAGTCATTGATCAAGCCCGCAACCCGGGCATGTGCCCTGACCGGGAATCGAACCCCAATCGCCTGGATCCTAGGTCGACGCTCAACCGCTGAGCCACACCCAGCCGGGCTTACACATTCTAAACACACTAAACAGGCCCTGGCTGGGTAGCTCAGTTGGTTAGAGCATTGTCCTGATACACCAAGGTTTCGGGTTCAATACCCGGTCAGGGCACATATAAGAATCAACCAATAATGCATAAATAAGTGGAACAAGTCGATGTTTCTCTCTCTCTCCCTTTTCCTCTCCCTCTTTCTCTCTCTAAAAAAAAAAAAAATTAAAAATTAAATAAAAATAAAAAATCAATCTATAAATCAATCAACCAATACACTAAACATATTTAATGAAGTCACACTGGTCTTCCACTGACATTTCATATATCTGAGTGAAAGACATTAACTTTATAAGACTTTTAAACACAAATCATCAGTATAAAAACTGTGTACTTGCATGTAAATGATTTAATAGGGAACCCAACAAATTTGGAAAATTACTAAAATAAATGAACTCCTAAGCTAATACTGACTCAAGGGAACAGAGGAAATATATAACCATTAAAGAAATCAACTTAGTAGTTTAAAATCTTGCCACAGAAAAAGCACCTGGCCCTGATGATTTTACTGGCAAGTTCATCTATTTTAGATGCAAGAAAGAAATCTCATCTTACACAAACTATTCCAGAGAACAGGAAAAGAAGGTACACTCCAACTTAGTTTATGAGATGATTATAATCTTTTTTAAAAATATGTTTTTATTGATTTCAGAGAGAGGAAGGGAGAAGGAGAGGGGGGGAGAGAGAGAGAAACATCAACGATGAGAGATGCATTCATCGGCTGCCTCCTGCATGCTCCCTACTGGGGATCGAGCCCAAAACCCAGGCATGTGCCCTGACCGGGAATCAAACCATGACCTTCTGGTTCATAGGTCGACTCTCAACCACTGAGCCACCCCAACCAGACAAGACAAGCATAATCTTGATACAAAAACCAGAGAAGGACAATACAACCAATACCCCTCACAAACATAGCTTTGAAAATAACTAAATGTTAACAAATTGAATCTAGGATTGTTCCAATAATAAAAAATAAATATAACTATATGACCACATTGGGTTTCTCCAAGAAGGCAAAGTTGGCTAACTGTAAACTAATACAATTTACCACTTAATAAAGTAAAGGGAAAAAGATGTTATAATCTCAACGAATGTCTTATATAACATACCACCTCATTTATTATAAAAACTCTTAGCAAACTAGGAAGAGAAACCATGTTTATAGATTGGAACACTTGATATCTTAAGAGCATCAGTTTTCTATTGTCCATACAATCAAACTGCCTACAGGTTTTTTGGTGAGTGTGTGCATGTGTGGTAACACATAATTCCTAGATAACTCTAAACTTGTATCTGGAAGAGAAAAGCACTGAGGCACTTTTGAAAGTGGGGGGAATTGCACGCCAGACATTAAGAATTTTCATAAAGCTATGGTAATTAAGACAGTGGTACCACTGCAGACAAACCGTCCAATAAAACAAAATCAAGAGCCCTGAAACAGACTCAGACATCTATGGAAACTTAATTTATGACAGGACTGAGCATTGCAAATCTAAAGAGAAAGGATAAACTCTATAAAAAATG